>NW_025829551.1:0-1790 GCF_002878395.1 Capsicum annuum | reverse complement strand
TCTACTAGCTTAATATAAGAGATAGAGATAGGTATTAGACATTAAAAATGAACGAATTTACGCCTTAACATATTTGTCAAAATAGTTTAGTTTTAGGCGTAAGTCATTAAAGCGATCGTGCTAGAACCACGGGACTCGAGGGGTGCCTAACACCTTCCCCTCGATCAACAGAATTCCTTATCCGGATTTCTAGTTCGCAGACGAAAAAATAAAAATTGAAGAGTCATTTTCTTTTGAATAGGGATTCAATATGGTGACTTGGAACACCCAAACTCAATTCCAAGTGGCGACTCTGTAAGTAAAGTAATCCCTTTTCAAAACGTCACATTAATCGAAAAAAAACCGTTTTCTCCAAAACCAACTCCCTAGCAGGGTCGGATGCGGTGAAAAAACGGGGGTGTGACAGATGGCGACTCTGCTGGGGAAACAACTAGAATTCGAGCTTTTATATTGACTTAATTGGCTTTATTTAATTTTGATATTGTATATTGTTGGCCTAAATGTGTTCTTTGCCTACATGTTTATCGCTTTGATATTATTTAAATTGCAATATAAATTGTCTTCTCTCGCACACCCATCTGAGTCTTCTGAGATACTGTATATTCGGAGATGCGGTATACGCTCCCGAGCTTGAGATACCAGAGATGCGGCAACGCTCCTAGGAAGGATTCTGTAGTCACCCATGACTTAGGACGGAAAGGGACCAACAGTGAGGCCGGAAAGCCCTGCTACCGGTAAAGCTGTCCTTTGCCGACTCGAGTTGTCCGCTCGTTTCATTGACAGTCTAGATACCTAACCCCACCAGGTTAAACCTAACATAACTGGACTTGAACATGGCTATCCCTAATTGACTGCGATCTATTTGTATCATGTGTATTTTTGACTTAGTGGGGCTCGACCCTGGGGTCGGGTCCGTCTGGGTCAGGTTTCACCTTTTGAGACCATCATGTACATTTTATGTGCTGCTTGTTGCATTATAGGAAACGTCATATCGAATGTTGACCGGCTTTTAAGTGAATTAATTGATCTGAAAAAGGGGTTAAATAAAAATTTTTAAGGATTTATTTTAAAAAAAATATATAAGATTTTATATAGAACTCTTTTTTGTCAAGATCAAGTCGTTTTAACGTCGTGGTCTCGTTATGTCTGTTTTCTTTGATTTTAAAATCTTTCTCAGGAATATCATAGAGTCCATTTTGTCAAACATTTTAAATAATTTGGTCCACTATTTTATTTTAATAATTTAATTATTTCTGATCTGTCTGGTTCAAACGTCATCAAATTATTGTCTCTACTCTAGGATGTTTGAGAAGACTTGGATACTTCCCGTTTTGTCAGTTATTATTTTCTCCTGCTCATTTTGAAATCTTATTCCGTGTCATCTCATCAACTCCTTTCGAAAATTATTTTTATCCTTCTTTAAGAGGTTTAGAATAGAATTCTTATTTGCCATCATTATCCTATAGGGCAATATGAACTCAGTTGGAAGGAGTGACAAGAGGCCGAGGGATGATGAAGTACCCCATTTCATGGTGTTGGATAAAGTTCCAAAGCTATTGTGGAGATGGTATAACAATATGACTGACTATGAACAGGGAGAAGTATATAAACACTTAGGATTTTTAAGGAGTCTGTTGAATGTTGAACCACGAAGAGACGTGATAGAATCTTTGGTACAGTTTTGGGATCCTTCAAACAACATGTTCCGATTCTCCGACTTTGAGCTTACTCCCACACTGGAGGAAATAGGGGCGTTTATTGGAAAGGGAAAGAACCTTCATCGAGGAGAA
>NW_025829550.1:0-1320 GCF_002878395.1 Capsicum annuum | reverse complement strand
TTCAAGCCAAATCGGTGTACTATAGCCCATGGTTTTGGGGTGGGCCCAGGATCAGGGCTTTCTATAGGTCAAAAATTGATCGAGGTGTACTAGGGAGGTTGGGAATCATCCCAGTATGGTCTGTTTAATTTTTCGTTTGTATTTGGGTATACAAACAGGCAAAACGGGGCAAACGGGGCATTTTCGGGCTAAATCATTGTGCTATAGTCCATGATTTTGGGGGTGGGCCATGGGTTCGGGCATGCTGTGGGTTGAAAATCGATTAGAGCATGCTAGGGAGGTTGAGGATCCTCTTGGTATGGTCTGTTTAATTTTTCGTGGGCATTTTAGTAGAAAAACGGGCGAAATGGCATAAACGGGGCATTTTCGGAACATATCAATGTGCTATAGCCCACAATTTTGGGTGTGGGCCCGGGTTCCGTGCGTGCTGTGTGTCAAAAATCAATTGAGGCATGCTAGGGAGGTCTGTATAATATTTCGTGGGTATTTGGCTGTACAAACAGGCTAAACGGCAAGAACAGGGCATTTTCGGGCCAAATCGGTGTGCTATAGCCAACGATTTTGGGGCTGGGCCCAGGTTCCGATCGTACTGTGGTTTAAAAATCAATCTGAACGTGCCAGGGAGGTTGGGGATCATCCCTGTATGGTCCGTTTAATTTTTTGTGGGCATTTGGGTTGACAAATGGGCGAAACAGCGCAAACGGGGCATTGTCGGACCTAATTAGCGTGTTATAACCCACAGTTTTAGGTGTGGGCCCGGGGATCGGGCATGCTGTGAGTCAAAAATCAACTGGGGCGTGCTAAGGAGTTTGGGGATCATGCCAGTGTGGTCCTTGGGTATACAAACTGGTGAAATGGCGCGAATGGGGCATTTTTAGGCCAAATCATTGTGCTATGGGCCAAAAATTGATCAAGGCATACCAGGGAGGTTGGGGATTTTCCCAGTGTGGTCCGTTTAATTTTTAGTGCATATTTGGGTTGATAAACAGGCAAAATAGTGTGAACGGGGCATTTTTTGGCTAAATTCGTGTGCTGTAGCCTACGGTTTTGGGGCTGGGCCAACGGTTCGAGCGTGCTCTAGGCTAAAAATATGCCGGGCTATGCCAGCAAAGTTGGGGATGGTTTCAATATGGTTCGTTTAATTTTCATGGGTATTTGGCAAAACTGCGTGACCAGGACATTTTTGGGCTAAATTAGAGAGCTATAGCCCACAATTTCTGGGGTGGGCCCAGGGTTCGGGCGTATTGTATGCTGAAAATCGACTGGGGCATGTAAGGAAGGTTGGGGATCGTACCAGTATGGTTCGTGTAATTTTTTGTG
>NW_025829549.1:0-1648 GCF_002878395.1 Capsicum annuum | reverse complement strand
CAACCAAAATGTATCAAGATTTGAAAGATATGTATTGGTGGAATGACATGAAGAAGAGCATTGCAGAATTTGTAGTTGAATGTCCAAAATTATCAAAGAGTTAAAGTTGAGCACCAAAAACCCGGAGGTTATATGCAATGCATTGATCTTCCAAGCTGGAAGTGGGACATGATCAACATGGATTTCGTTATTGGTTTGCCTCGTACATCCCGGAAGTTTGATTCTATATGGATGATTGTTGATAGGCTTACCAAATCCACACATTTCCTACCAGTTAGGACCACTTACACAGTTGAAGAGTATGTGAAACTGTACATTAAAGAGATAGTCTGATTACATGGAGTGCCAATCTCTATTATATCAAATCGGGGAACCCAATTGATTGCAAACTTTTGGAAGTCTTTTCAGAGGTGTTTGGGAACACAAATGAAGTTGAATACAACTTTTTACCCTAAAACAGATGGACAAGCAGAACGTACCATCCAAATACTTAAAGATATGCTACGAGCTTGTGTAATAGATTTTAAGGGCAACTGGTATGATCATTTACCTCTTATTGAGTTTACCTACAATAATAGCTATCATTCAAGTATCAAAATGGCACCATATGAAGTTTTATATGGAAGGAAGTGTAGATCACCAATAGGATGGTTCGAAGTGGGTGAAACTCTTTTGTTCGGACCGAATCTTGTTTATCAAGCCATAGAGAAGGTTAAAGTTATTCAGCAATGACTGAAAACAACCCAAAGTCGACATAAGTCATATGTGGATAGTAGAAGGAGAGGGCTAGAGTTTTCTATATGTGATTGGGTATTTTTGAAGGTATCACCAATAAAAGGGGTAATGAGATTTAGCAAGAAAGGGAAGTTGAGTCCACGTTATATAGGCCCGTATAAGATCACTCAAAGGTTTGGACAAGTTGCATATGAATTAGAGATACCCCAAGAGCTCTCATCAGTATATCCGGTATTTCATGTGTCAATGCTTCGAAAGTGCATCAGAGATTCATCACATATCACTTCTACTGAGGATGTGCAAGTTGTGGAAGATTTTACCTATAAGGAAGTGCCTATTGCGATTCTAGATCGCCAAGTTAAGAAGACGAGAAATAAAGAGATAGCATCGGTGAAACTACGTTGGAGAAATCGTCAAAGGGAAGAGATTACATGGGAAGCTAAGGAAGCAATGAAATCTAAGTACCCTCATTTGTTCAAAGATGAAGAGGAAGTTCAAGAAACGGAGTTAGAACATTAACAAGTTTTTTTTTTATATATACATAGTATTTATGTGATGATGTGAATGTTAATAATGGACTTGAACTTGTTTCGGTTGAATAACTACGCTAACATTCGAGGGCGAATGTCCTAAAGAGGGGAAGGATGTAACACCCCATATTCAAGTACGTGTATTGGCGTATTCAAGTAAGTGTATTGGTCTTATTTATATGTAATTAATTTTTTTATTTTATTTATACCGGAATTTGCCCGTCGATGGTTCCATGCGAAGGTTATTGAATAAGATTTCCAACGATATAATGATTTCCAAAAATGGATAGGTTTCGGATATAATCGAGCACGTTCGAAACTATAAAACGATGGTCGGGATATTTGGGAATAGTAAATGTGCAGGAAAATTTCCTGCACACAAA
>NW_025829548.1:0-1647 GCF_002878395.1 Capsicum annuum | reverse complement strand
CCATTATCTTCTTATTATGTAGCTAGTGTCCCACCACAGTTCCAAGGGTCCAGAGGAAATAAATTTGGGCACAGAAGTGAGAGTCAGAGTTCGCGGACAGTGGGGTACCAAGGGCAAGGGAATATGCGCTAATTGAGACCTTCTCAAGAGCCATGCAATAAATGTGAAAGGTATCATTTGGGCGCATGTCAGCTGGGTACCAATGTTTGCTTTTGGTATGGTTTGTCAGGGCATATGATGAGAGAATACCCACAAAAGGGCATAGGGGGTATGGCATAACCTACGGGGTAATTTGTTGCATCATCATCATCGATGCCTTATTTAGAAAGGGGTGCACAACCAATGGGTCATGTTAGAGGTGATAGAGGAGCCACAAGTTCTAGCAGGGCTCAAAATCGTATGTATGCTCTAGCGGATCGATAGAATTTAGAGGCTTTCCCAGATGTGGTTACGGGTACGTTGTCTATCTTTTCATTTGATGTATATGCCTTAGTTGATCCTGGTTCTACATTATCTTATGTTACTCTATTGGTTGCTGGAAAGTTTAAAAGAATACCCGAACTGTTAGTTAAGCCATTTGAAGTGTCCACACCAATTGAGGAATCTATTATAGCTAGAAGGGTTTACCGAAACTGCATACTAACTGTTTGTGGTCGTGATACGATGGCTGATCTTGTAGAGTTAGAAATGGTAGATTTTGATTTTATAATGGGTATGAACTGGTTGGCGTCTTGTTATGCCACAATTGATTGATGCACAAAAAAGGTATATTTCCATTTTACAAATGAATCAATCCTTGAATGGAAAGGTGAAATTGGTGCGCCAAGAGGCAGATTTATTTCTTATTTTAAGGCAAGAAGAATAATTTCCAAGGGATACATATATCATTTAGTTAGAGTAAGGGATACATAAGCGGAGCCACCAACTCTTCACGCTGTTCCGGTGGTAAATGAATTTTCTGATGTATTTCTTGAAAATCTTCCAGGTTTGCCTCCTGAATGAGAAGTAGAGTTTGGTATTGATGTAATACCAGGCACCCAACCAATCTCCATTCCTCCATATAGAATGGCCCCAACAGAATTACGGGAATTGAAAGAGCAATTGAAAAATTTACTAGAAAAGGGATTCATAAGGTCTAGTATGTCCCCCTGGGGAGCACCAGTGATATTTGTGCGCAAAAAGGATGGCTCGCTGAGGATGTGTATTGATTATCGATAATTGAATAAGGTGACTATTAAGAATAAATATCCTCTCCCAATAATTGATGATTTACTTGATCAGTTACAGGGCGCCAAGTGCTTTTCTAAGATTGATTTGAGGTCAAGTTACCACCAAGTGAGGGTCAAAGAGAAGGACATACCCAGGACAGCTTTCCGAACATGGTATGGTCATTATAAGTTTCTAGTTATGTCATTTGGGCTAACAAATGCACCTACAGCTTTATGGATTTGATGAATAAGGTATTTAAGCCATTCCTGGATGTATTTGTGATAGTTTTTATAGATGATATTCTAGTTTATTCTAGATCAGAAGAGGATCATGCCAATCACTTACGACGGGCATTGCAGACTATTCGTGATTGTAAGCTTTATGCAAAGTTCTCTAAATGTGAGTTTTGGTTAAAGTCGGTGGCATTTTTGGGTCATA
>NW_025829547.1:0-1049 GCF_002878395.1 Capsicum annuum | reverse complement strand
GTGAACATCTTTTAAGAATGTCCTATATCCTCTGAAAATAAGAAATAAACGTCATTGTTCCAGTAGGCAGGATACTACTATACACTTGCACTTGTACCAACAATACTGGTGAACCTAGAACTCTAATACAAATTTATCAAGATATATTTACGAGTCATGATGGCACCTACTTTATGCCACCAATACGAAAGCCAAACAATACCTTGGAGGTAAAACCAAAGGTCTAATTTGGTTAAAAATGGCATAAATTCCAAAGATACATAAGTAAAGACTTACAAACAATAAATCATGGAATAAGAATAATACAAAAGAAAAATAAAAGAAATAACAATCATATGATCTAGCATATCAGTACAAGAGCAACTAATCCAAAACGAATATGTGTACTATTGTAGTCAAATACACACTAGTCTCAAAAATAAAAAGACTAAGCATAATATAGAAGATGGAGGAAAGGTCATCTCTGATTTTGAGAGCGCCTTATCCCTGAACTCTAGCTCACAAGATCGTAGTGTCAACGATGACCACTAGTGCATGGATCTGCACCAAAAAAGTGTAGAAGTATTGTATCTGTACAAAAGCTACAAGAACTTAATAGGCATTGTCGATCGACTAAGCTAAATCTAAACATAAATATAATAAAATATGTGATAAATAATGCTCAGTCAAGGTAAGAGGGTAAATCTGCAATAATTCTCCAAATACTGTAAATAATAAATTGAAAAATAATGATAAAGAAAACATAATATTACTACAAACTGGCCCCCATAAGCTAGTAAGTGTTGAATAGTAAATACTCCAACACGGGCTCCCATAAGCCCAAAAGATGCAATAAAAAAGAATAATAACCAAACTTATACTAAGTAGACATATCTCAAATTCATAACCATGGATCCTTCCATATAGAAATCACCAAAATCAAATCTGTTCCATAACCATCATAAATAACCTACCAAATGCCAAGCTTGAATAGGAACTCATGTCCTCATTTGTAAAACATAAATTTGAACTCGATATCATAAATTACTCGACTTGAACTGAAATTAAAT
>NW_025829546.1:0-4217 GCF_002878395.1 Capsicum annuum | reverse complement strand
ATTTGGGTAACAGTTAAAGTAAACCGGGCCGTCGGCGAGGTTACTCTGAATTACTCCTAAGAGAGAGTCGTCAAAGTTCAAAAGACGAGCATCTCTTAGAAGAGCACAGACAGGGATGTCTAATCCTTGTCGAAAAAACGAGATTTGCTCCGAATTGCCAAACGCTTTTTGGGAACGCAAACGACACCTCGTTGAACTCCCTTACATCTCTGGCTTCGATGAACAAAACATCCCCACTAAAGCCAGACCAATCCAAATGAATCACGAGATGATGGAAATCTGCAAAACAGAGATCAATCATCTTCTTGAGAAAGGTATCATCCGACCTTCTAACTCTCCATGGAGTTGTTCAGCATTTTATGTAAATAACAGTGCTGAAAAGGAAAGAGGAACACCTAGGCTTGTAATCAATTATAAGCCTCTGAATGCAGTCCTGAAGTGGATCAGGCATCCAATCCCTAACAAAAGGGACCTCCTTAAGAGAACTTATAAAGCTAATCTTTATAGCAAGTTCGATATGAAATCTGGTTTCTGGCAAATTCAAATTGCTGAAAAGGATAAATATAAGACAGCATTCAATGTTCCTTTTGGACATTATGAATGGAACGTCTTATCCTTTGGGCTTAAAAATGCTCCCTCTGAATTCCAGAACATTATGAATAACATTTTTAATGATTATTCTTATATGACCATTGTTTACATTGATGATGTGTTAATCTTCTCTGAGAACATTGATTCTCATTTTAAACATCTTAACACTTTCTTTAAGATTGTTAAATTAAACGGTCTGGTAGTAAGCGCTAAGAAAATGCAGCTCTTCCAAACATCTATCCGATTTCTAGGACATGATCTGCACCAAGGAAGTCAAAAACCCATCTGTAGAGCCATAGAATTCTCTACCAAATTTCCAGATGAAATTACGGATAAAACGCAACTCCAAAGGTTCTTAGGAAGCCTAAACTATGTTGCTGATTTTATTCCTAACATTAGACAGGTCTGTGAGCCTCTTTACCAGCGCCTTAAGAAAAACCCAGTTCCATGGGGTCCTGAGCAAACAAAGGCAATCGTCAAGATTAAGTCTTTAGTAAAACACCTTCCTTGTCTAGGTATCCCCAATCCAGACGCCTTCATGATTGTTGAAACAGATGCGTCAGACATAGGATATTGAGGTATCCTGAAGCAAAGAGTAGATGAAACATCTTTAGAACAATTAGTGCGTTTTACCTCAGGAGTATGGAATTCAGCCCAGAGGAATTACAGTACTGTAAAAAAGGAAGTTTTATCTATAGTGCTATGTATCACTAAATTTCAAGATGACCTTATTAATAAGGAATTTCTTCTTCGTGTTGATTGCAAATCAGCTAAAGAGATTTTACAAAAGGATGTTAAAAATCTCGTTTCTAAACAAATATTTGCTAGATGGCAAGCTCTTCTATCTAGCTTTGATTTCCAAATTGAATTTATTAAAGGAGAAAATAACTCCCTCCCCGATTTTCTAACAAGAGAATTTCTACAGGGCCATGAGACCAACACTGCCGGGCGGTAGCCCCAAAACTGAACAACAACGGATGGCTCGACCATTCGACTCACCAACACCAGCCTCAAATCCATTGCGGCCTACAGTCCCACAGAGGCCTACCGTCAAGACGGAAACACTCAACAGATATTCTGCTTTGACAGAAATACAATTCCCTAAACTATCTCCACCAATTCCCACAAAATTGGTAGATTTAAAGACAAATTTACCCCTGGATAAAGGGTCATCAGCAGCAAGCTCTTCCTCTATCCAGACTAAACAAAGTTATGCCATGAAGGCCCCAGAGACCTTCGCCCAAGCAGTAAATCCTACTGCAACAAAAGTTACTCCTCCCTCTCCTGTTAAAGAAGAGTTCAAATTTGTTACTTCTACGGTAATGCCTATCATTGCTTTAGATAAAGCTTATGAAGGATACCCCATCAACCAGCTAATCAAGCCAGTATATACCAACAACAACTTTGTGGATACAGAAGATCCACTAAAAACTCGAAGATTTTATGAAGCTATTTTGGTCGACACAGATTCGATTGAAGTAGAACATTCACTGGATAACAATAATCCAGATTATATTAGTTATTCAAAATTTACCATAAAGAGGATATTAACTCCTTTTAATTGGTTTGTTGATCATTTACATACGCCCATTGCTCTATCCATGCCTCACAGGCCTCAGACCTATAATTGGCATGATTACAGAGCAGCCTGGTTTAATTTCATTTATGTTCGTCCAGGACATACTTGGTTTGTTAAATATTGCCCCGCCATGATAGAGGCCACTATACCGAGATGGTTCTATGAATGGTGGACCTACTTTGGGGGAACTAAAGACGTTCTCCCTCAACAATTTCTTAACAGATTTCCAGACTTCCTAGTAAAGGAAGGTTGCTCCACTCTGCCCGAGCACATTCAAATGTGCAAATTCTTTATCAAGAAAAGGATATCATACATCATCTCCTGGAACTTCTCCAAAGAAGAACAGCACAGGATCAAATACCTGTCCAAGGAGATCAAAATTAAGGGTTGGACTCCTAAGCCAACAGCTCCCAAGACTCCAGATAAAGGAAAAGCTGCCACAACGGCTTCTCCACATTCCTCTACTTCAAAGAAAGTATTAAAGGAAAAATTGAAACAAGCACTGGCCAAACTAGATGGACCAGACTCTACAGACAACACCGAAGAGTTGTTACAACTTATCGCTGAAGCATCCTCGACCGGAAGCAGCAGTGACAATGGCGATATGCTTGATCCCAAAGGGATCGCTATGGCCTACCTTGATCCCTATTAAGAATAGGAAAAATAACCTTTCCAAGAGATAGAGGTCCAAAGGGCCGGAATTACCTCTTGAAAGGGCAATTTACTATTCCTAAAAGGAATCTAGAGTTCTCTAACGGACAACCTTGGCTTTTCAAAAAAGCAAGCATCATTTCAGACACCGCTTTTCAAAAAGAAAAAGCAAGCATCATTGCAGACATTACTTTTCAGAAAGAAAAAGCAAAGCACTTATTTTTGTCGGCAAAATCTTAGCCGTCCACTTGTATTAGATCTATCTCTCTTGATGTATTTCTCTGCCTATAAAAGGCCCGTCCCTCCTTTAGAGAAGGCATTCAGAAATTTCCCTCATACGAAATTCTCTCTGCCCATTCTCTCTTGTAAACTTGTAATGTTTTCTTTGAAGATTTAATAAACTTGTAAGTTTATAATTCTCTTTTCTTTCTTTTACTGCTTTATTTCACGGTTAACTCCACGATCCGTTTACTTGGTATCGGGCTAAGGATTGTACATCAGGTAAAAAGAAGAAGATCAACCTCCTTGATCTGCCTGATGAAACCAGAGAAAAACTATTCTCTATCATGGAAGACCCATCTGACATATCTGACCCTTATTCCTCTTCTGAGCAAGACTACAGCGACGAAGATTATATCAACGCCGCATATGAGTCTGATAGCTCTCAATCCGAGCAAGATTGCGAGTGCAATGGCACTTTCTGTATTTGCTCTCCGGTGAGGACGTTGGTCAGCCTGAAAAATAGGTCGTTAAGCTTAGGAGAAGCACGTTAGACCTTGTTGGTGGTCCCGTCACTGAGTAAAACATTTAGCTGTTCTTAGAGTAAAGCCATTAAAACTTGTTAAGATCCCATAAGCCATTGATTTACCTGCATAATTGTGTTTAGTAATTGCATATTTGATTATCATGATATGATTCTTTTCAAATAAATCTGCTCTGTTAGTCTCTAGACAGTATTGTTTTCATAATGAATAGTCACATCAAAAATACTGTTAATCTATCTTCTTCGGCAACTCCGATTGCCACTATTGAAAATAATCTTCAAAACTGGAGTATACCAGAAGAATCTTTCAATACTATTTATCAAATAGGAAAATTTAGTTTTTAAAAAAAACATAACATCAAGACCTCTGAGTCTACTGTAGCCATTAATAATTCTTTGGAAATTATTCAACTGTTCAATAAATTAGATATAAACAGGTATAAAAACCAGTTTAATTATCTGCATGTTGGACTTGTACAAGTTGCTATTAAGCCACTCTTTCGACAAGGATTAGACATCCCTGTCTGTGCTCTTCTAAGAGATGCTCGTCTTTTGAACTTTGACGACTCTCTCTTAGGAGTAATTCAGAGTAACCTCGCCGACGGCCCGGTTTACTTTAACTGTTACCCAAAT
>NW_025829545.1:0-1704 GCF_002878395.1 Capsicum annuum | reverse complement strand
AGCATAGTTCGTATTCACGAAATTTTGAATGAATTTCGAGGGGTCAACCAACAACTTTGCAACTTAGCAAAGTTGCTAGTTTAACCGCTTTAGTAGCCATAATACCACTTTAGCAATGGCAGCTTAAGAGGCAGAGCACCGCTTTAGCGGTCATGCATGACTCGTACTTTACCACTTTAGCGGGTATAGCCACGTAGTTCAGACCGCTTTTGTAGTCACCTATCATTTTAGCGATGACTGCTTAAGTGGTCAAAGCTGGGTTTGATGTAAAAATTCATTTTCAGATTTTCCCTCTATTTTTAGGCCTTGGAGCTTCGAGTTTGGCCGATTCTTGAGGATTTCTCTACCATTTGAGCTTGGTAAGTTCCAAAATCGTGTTCTCATTGTTTTTCATGGATTATATCATCAAATACTTCTTTAAAGCGTAATTTCAAACTGTGATTTTGAAAATTTTTATCTGGCAAAGTTTAAATTGATTTTGAGGTCCGATTTCTACTCGTTTTTTTGGGGGGTTTCAGCTATAGACTCTTCTTGATATTGGAAATATTATTCTTAAATAAAATTTTGATGTTAACTTTTTGGTTTTTGAACTCATTTTTCGAATCCATTTTGGAATCGTCTTAAATAGGGTCATATAAATATCATTAGCTTTCCTTTGACTTAAAGATGACATGTTTGACTAGATTGTACACGTTTGGTGTTAACTCGAGAGTTGGGCTCTTGATTGAGGCTTTGGAATGGGTTTGGGCTTGCAGATTTTTATTTAAGGCAAGTTGAGATATATCTTGACTTTTTTTAAAGTGTTTATGTGTTGTATACTTGTCTGTGTATTTTTTTTTATCGCTTAGGATTGGGGATCACACTTAAGTGAAATAAAGAGCATCTCCATGGGTACCAGAATCTTTGAAGGATTATAGTTGGATTCTTTCCTTGATTAGTTAGTATTATTATGTTAAATATCCTTAGAGTAGAATGTAGATAGATAATCTAGTGATTCTCGAATAATTGTTACTTGACTGCCATTTTAGAGCTTGAATTTTGTTACCGAACTTTGTTGTGATGATTGCGGATAAGTATCTTATCAGGGAATAATTATGTTATTATTGTCATTATTGATGGAAGGATTGATGTTTAGAGAATACTTAGAGTATGAATATACTTGTGATAGTTGATGAGACTTAATGAACCAAGTCAAGTTTAAGTAGTCCGTGATTTATTATTTTCAGGATTGGTCTTTATTTTGTGATGCTTGTGTAGGTCTTATGTGAACTTCATTATGGATTTGAGTATTTTGATTGTATGCCTGAGTGGAGGCTTATATGCATATTGCTTTTGATTGAGAGGATATACTATTGTGATGCCTGAGTGAGGCTTGACTTGATATTGTTAGTCATATTTTGCACATTAGATGCCTTATATATTTTTGTATCATCAGAGTGGTTGTTTGACTTGACATTGTTAGGTCTTATACAAGAATTTAAATGCATATTCATTATAATGATGATCGAGTGAGGGATTGAAAATGATAATATTGATGACTCGCATGGTCAAACAAGTCCTAAATTTTCTGTCAAGTAAAATAATGTTAAATAAGGTGGAACAAGTAATATGGTTCACCAACTATGATAAATAATTAGAATCCCTCATTCTTAATTAAAAATTTTGGTTTAAGCCTCTGACATAAAAATAATGCGTTGAGAGCAT
>NW_025829544.1:0-1311 GCF_002878395.1 Capsicum annuum | reverse complement strand
GGTGTTGCCCTTGGAGCTGTATTGGAATAAAAGAGGGACAAGCTATTCCATCCAATATATTACGCTAGCAAAGCACTGAATGGGGCACAAAAGAATTACACCATCACTTAATAGGAACTTCTGACTGTAGTATATGCTTTCGATAAGTTTAGATCTTATCTGCTTGGGACCAAAGTGGTGGTCCACACCGACCATACTGCCTTGAGGTATTTGATGGCTAAGAAAGATGCAAAACCAAGGCTGATTAGATGGGTATTGCTACTGAAAGAATTTGACTTTCAGGTCAAAGATAGGAAAGGTTGTAAAAACTGGGTTGTAGATCATCTACCAAGAATGAAAGGTGAACAGGTAATTAGTGATGAAACAAAAGTAAATGATGCATTTCCTGATGAGGAGATACTGGCTTCCACTGTGGAAAAAGTGCCTTGGTAGGTGGATTATGCAAAATATGTTGTGAGTGAGGCCATCCAAGAAAATCTTTCTTTCCACCAAAGGAAGGAATTCTTATATGATGTGACACATTGTTTCTGGGATGAGCCGTATCTTTTTCGGCGATGTGCAGATAATATTATAAGGAGATATATGCCGGAAGTAGATGTATTGTGCATATTGCAAGCATGCCATGCTTCCCCAGTTGGGGGTCACCATGCAAGTGACCGAATGGCTAGGAAGGTGTTGCAGAGTGGCTATTATTAGCCAACGTTATTCAAGGATGCCAATGAGTTTGTGCTGAAATATGACCAATGTCAGAGGCAGGGGTCAATCTCTAAAAGACATGATATTCCCTTAACTAAGATGCTTAAAGTGGAATTATTTGATGTCTGGGGCACTGATTTTATGGGTCATTTTGTAAGCTCGTACGGGATGAAGTATATTTTAGTTACTATTGACTACGTCTCAAAATAGGTTAAAGCTGTAGCCTTTTCTGATAATGAAGAGAAGAGGGTTGTTGCTTTTCTCAAGAAGAAGATCTTCTCTCGCATTGGAGTACCATGTACTATCATAAGCGATGGAGGATCTCATTTTTACAACAAAATATTTCGAGCAGCTTTGGTAAAATATGTGGTGAAACAAAATAGAGTGGATACTCCATACCACCCACAAACCAGTGGGCAAGTGGAGGTGTCAAATCATGAGATTAAAGCCATCCTAGCCAAAATGGTGAACGCTAGTTGGAAAGATTGGTTTAGAAAACTCGATGATGCTTTGTGGTCATATCGGACTGCTTCCAAGACACCCATTGGTATATCACCATTTCAGCTGGTCTATAGAAAAGCGTGTCACCTACCAATAGAGCTGGAGCACAAGGCC
>NW_025829543.1:0-1569 GCF_002878395.1 Capsicum annuum | reverse complement strand
ATTTAAGCAGGGGTTTTCTTCAACTGGTCTAATATTGAATACTCTGGCAACTTTATCTTCTTCAAAAATTCTTCGGCTTCCTCTTCGGTGATAGGGTTTTTGATAGATGACGGTCCATTCACCGTTGGCTTGGGTGAAGAGTTAGTGCCATTTTAGTGAGACAGTGTGCCACCTTGCACCTTGGCGCATCCCGGAGCCAGCCAAAATGGCATTTGTCAAAATCCAGTGAGCCTCCATGATTTCACCGCATCACAGTATAGTTCCAGTTTGCAATCAAGATGGCAATGCGATTTCCACTACGTTACGCCGTCATGTAGTTTCCCAATTGTCCAAATTCCAGTGAACTGGTGCGATTATGACGCGTCGCCCTAGCATGTATAATTGGGGGTTTTTCAACTTAATTCCAAAGGCTTTTTAGTCTTTTCCCCTTTCCCCTAGCCGCTATAGATACCCTGCTAAGGGATTTTAGCCTCATTTTCTCTTCTTCCACCAAAAACTAGGTTTCCAAGTAAATTTAATCCTCTTTTCTTTTTCAACAAAGATCTTGAGGAATCAAGAAATATTCTGAAGTCTTTCAAGAAAAGAGTTTCCCCAAGGTATGTAGACGTTGATTCTTGGGTCTCTTTCATCCAAGAAGCTCAAGTACCCTTTTCTAAAACTCAAAGATTTTCTATTTATGAGTTGTTAAGGATTCATGTGTGTTGAAATTGATGTTCCATGTGTTGGTGAGTTTTGATCCATGTTTGTTTACAAGATTCATGAGCTTTGAACCTTGTATGTGGAATCCATGTGATATTTGTGATGAATCTTCCTTATGTTGTTTTCTATGTGATGTGTTCATGATATTTGGGTGTAGAAATGGTTGAATAAGCAGAGCATGTTCCCTATAGGTTTGATAGAAAGCATAGGTGAAGCACAAAAGGGCCATTATAGTATGTTGAAGATGAAACCCCAAATTGTGAGTTAGTTTATGCATGCCTAGTGTTTGATAAAATGCCCAAGTGGATGAATTATTCCATGATAGCGGGAAATCCCTAATTAAGTATGAACTCATGCATATCTAGTGTTTGTTGAAGGACCTTAGTGAATAAGTGGAGATGTGATGGTAGTAAATTCCCCAATTATGTGCACTTTAATATACGCTATGCTTTTAATACCTACCAAATGGTTAGCAAGTAAGTTGAGACATGATAGTATGAAGTTTTCCCCAAATCATGTGCTGTCCAAATATATGTCAAGACTGATTTAGGTGTGAAGCACTTGAAGTAAGACCTTGTTGAAGGAAGTATAATGTAGTAGCATGTTTTCCTATGCTAGTATATGTTGATGTTTCCTAAATGCTTGACGCGATGCCTTAATGATTTCAAATGTGAAAGTATGTTATGTTTCCAAAATACTTGAAGAGATGTTTTAATGACAATGATGATGAATAACTGAATTTAATGATGAATGAATGACTGTGATGATGAATGAATGGTTGTGATAATGGAGGAATGATTATGCTTTATTTTATGTTATCGAGTCCTGGGGGTATTTATACCTGATAATTTTAGCTACTTTCCAGAGCTC
>NW_025829542.1:0-1872 GCF_002878395.1 Capsicum annuum | reverse complement strand
GCCACAAATGAAGTCTAGGAGGGTATTATGTACACAATTTTATCCCTGTCGTGTGAAACTAGATAGATTGCTTCAGATAAACTCTCCAACTTAAGTAACACATATCGTCAATCAAGTAGGCATAATAAATACAGTAATGAAGAAACCATATTAAAACAAATAATGAAGGAGAGTACTATAGCAGGGAACAAGTAATATGATAATCGAAGTAAAGGAATCTGAGAAACAAAAATAAAACTAAGATTGAAATATAAGCTAGTAGGAGAGTAATAATCAATAACAATACTACTAAGGAAAGACAACACTCAACTTAGATACTATACCTTAATCTCACTCTCCATAGCTTCTTATGTAGGGTGATGTTCTCGATAAGTTGTAATTTCTTATGTTTTGTCTAATCATATCTCTCCAATACTCTTCGCCTACCGCTACCTCTCCTCATACCCATCATAGCCAACCTCTCGCCTCCTTGCAGGAGCATCTGTACATCTTTTTTCTTACATCTAAAGAAAATAAAAGTTATCTTCTTCTTGAGGCTCGATTATCTCGTTCTTTTTAAGTAGATACAAGCCCACTGCAGTAAATGTTTTTACCGGTCCAGTAATAATCTTTTGACTTCTACCTTCTAAGATACAACAACCTTCTCACAAAGTATAGCTCAACAAACTTTAGATAAAAATTGAGTTCAAAACTCAACAAAAAGAACACTTCCCTTCAACTAATAAACTCTCTTTTTACTCATTTTTGCAAATTCTATATTATCTTATACTTAGAAAGATATGCTAGACCACATGTATTTATAGATAAAATATTTATTCTTATATTGAATAGGAAAATAAATGAGAAGATAAATAAAATAGAAATTACAAAAATAAAGAGATTGAATAAAAGTAAAAGTTACAAAAAAAGCTTAGTCATATTCTTACCACTAATAAAAGAGATTAATAGGTACATAATGTCACCAAAGTAATTGGAGTGATTGGCATAAATTGTCAACAATGAACGGGAATAAAATTGTTATACATTGTGGCAATGCAAGGGCTAGAAGTAAATGGCACAAAGTACATGCCTGCAACTGATGGAGTAATACTACACCACTTACTGCCAAATATTAATGTGCTGGTAAAGCACAAGATATTAACACTTCACACATCGGGCCACTAAATGCCTAAAAATCCACTAGCGTAATAGGAAATGACAAGGCAAGCAAAGTGGGACACTAATATATTATTAAATAATATTAAAATGCTCACAAAATTAATCAGTCTCCCACTCATTTGAGTATTGATGCGCAAAATCTATAGGTAGCTATCTTAATTACGCATTATTTTTTACTTAGGCATCTCAAGTAAATATTATTTTATTTTGACATCTCAAGTAGGTATAAAGTGTGCCATTTTGACACCATTTGCTGAATCAACAAATTTATATTGTGTGCGTGTATTACACGCGCCTGATGATATGGAAAGTAACAAATAATATACCGACACGTGTCATTTTTCTAAAAAATAATTTTTAAATCATTAATTAATTTTTTTTTTTAAAAAAATCAATAATCACCCCTTTCCCCAATAATTAATTTTAAATAAAAAAATTCTCAAATAATTTATAAATAATTAGTTTAAATAAAAAGTACCCCTCTCCCTAACCTACCCACCCCACCAACCTTCTTCTTCAAACACCCCACCCACCTACCCACCCACCACCCCCACCCATCCCATCAGTCTACCCACCTACTCCCACCCCACCAGTCCACCCATCCCGCCGCCCCTCCCACCCCACCCACCCACCTCATCAGTCAATTTTTAATTTTTTTAATTGATTTTATTTGATTTTAATTTTTCTTCACGGATTTAGCTTTATTTTTTAATT
>NW_025829541.1:0-1183 GCF_002878395.1 Capsicum annuum | reverse complement strand
GAGTACTAATGGACTGGAGAGAATCATCCTTTCCAGTCATTGTAAACACAGCAACACACAAACAATTCAAAAAACAAAAAGATGCAAAACCCTAGGTTGAACAATTCCGAACGAACAACAATGGCAGCAAGCAAAAGAACGAAAGACGAACAATACCAGACAGCAAACGAAGACAGCAACGAATCAATCCAACTAAAACCCAACGAAAACAGCAAACGAATACAACAGCACCTCAAAAAGAATTCGGGGCTCCGCCCCGAACCCCGGACGGGGGCGCGCTGCCCCCCGTACCCCCCCAGCGAACTCACTGCAGAGTTCGATCCGCGCAGTAGGTGCCTGCTACAAAATCTTCAACCAACAAATCAAAGGACATGGATCGAACTAGCTTTGATACCATGTTAATAGAACTTTATTGAAAGAAAGAAAGGCTCAGGTTTATAATATGATCTGAAAAGCTTGAAACTAACTAAAACAAAAGTAGGCTATATATACATAGCCAATAACCTAAAGGTCCATAAACTAAAGGCTCAATAACATATGGGCTAACAATTGTTTGTCTGGGCTAGCCGGTTAGATTATTATTGTTTGGATATTATTATATGATTCGTGGCAGATCAATTATGGATTGGTACCTAAAATCGCAGTTACGCTTCTAAGATCCTTTACTCCCGACTATGGTAAGATTTAGTATTGTTAGGTTAACTTATGATTGTTCACTTCTGATAGGGACCTGTTTATACTAGAGATAGCTCCCACATCACTTATGATCCTTGAGATATTAGACTAGCTATCTCAGAGTTGTATCTTCGGGTTTGGTTAATGGTATAGCATTGATGTATATCTATATAAAAATTCTCCCCTACCTATGATTTGTATCTTATTTCCTTATTTCCTACTACTATCATACATTGTATATAGATATCACGTTTGTCCAAGATAGGCAGTTGATGTCTTGGTGATAGGTTACCCTTATCGCTTCATAAGTATTATTTAGCTTAGCTTTGTAGATAGTTGCATGTAATTTATATTCTTGTTTTACATGTTATTTATATTTGCATTACCTTTAGAGCTCTGTCGGTCGATGCCTACTGAGTACCACGTGTTTGGTGCTTATACTATACTTCTGCAGCCTACAAATCATAGTATGAGTTCTCGCCATTGTTGTGTGTACCGTGCGAAGCAG
>NW_025829540.1:0-1571 GCF_002878395.1 Capsicum annuum | reverse complement strand
ATTGGGATTCAAGTAACTCACTGTTTTTGGGAGGGGAATCAAGTTGCTGACTGGTTAGCCAAATTGGCTTCCACCTCTACGCAGATTCTTATCACTCAGTCCCTTTCCTATCTTCCCAGACAGGATAGAGGCTTCATCCAATTAGATAAATAGATGATGCCTAGTCTTAGATATAAATATGACAAATCCAACTTCTTTGTTAGCTAGCATAGATTTGTGTATGTACCAGAAGGCAATATAATTGTTTATGCCTTCTGGTGGGGTGATATCACTTATGATTGATATCACTAATGGTTATGTATTGTATTGAGGTTAGGCCTAGCCCCCCTCTGCCCCTTTTTGCTAAGACAACACAACTCAAAGCTCATCTGGGTAATTGATTTTAGAAAAAAAAAAAGAACAAAGTAACAAAATCAAATATTAACTATGTTTTTAGATTGAGGAATAATGGATTTTTGATTGATTGAGAAATGGGTTTTCTAGAAAATCACACTATTGTATCTTCCGTCTCTAGATGTATTAATCTTGTTTATTAGACTATTCTAATAATTGATTTCTTGAAGATTAAAATGTGTATTTATCCTCAATCTGTTAAATTAAATTGCAGACAGCTCTGCTTCTTTAATTTTGTGTGTCAAATTTCATCCAAGTTTCTGTGAAGATAATCAGGTTACAAAGTTATATATATAAATATATATAAACATATATAAGTATAAAGCTTGTGCCGTATGAATTAAGGCAATAATTTTGTTAGTGTGATCAAAAATTACTCTGGCATAAAAAGTGCTGGACCTTTCAATCATACATTGTGAATACAAGTATCATGAAGCTAAATATGACTAGTTTTTCCATTGGGAAAGAGAAAGTGTTGGAAGGTGCCAAGATTCTATTAATAAATTCAATAACTAGAATTGTTTGGCCATAAGAGAAAAGATAAATTTTTGACAGAATTAACCTATCTTAAAATACATTTTAATTACTAGAAAGAGATCACTTCTATTTGGACTCCGTTGGTGGCAACTTGTAACGACACATAGGACAATTTGGATTTTTAAGAAGCCAAGTCTCGATGCAGCCATAATGGGAACTGTGGATGCAAAGCTAGCTGTACGGTTCTGATCCAGGTGAGTATCTCTCCTTGCTAATCACACACTCATCTGTCCATTCATTTTCTAGAAGCTGAACTCTTTGCAATGACTGCATTATTGATCTTACTGCAGGCAGCGACATGAATTCTCTCCTACCTTGCTCAGTTAATGTCTGTACTAGTTCCCTTTCATATTTCTCATCAAAATGGATGCACCAACAATTTATTGTGTTCCTCACAGCAACTTTTATATCCCCTTCACGGGCTTCAATCCATTGTAATTTTTCATAAAAAGATGGTTCGTGTTATTGTCCCAATCCCTTGATTGCTTTATAAGTAACTCTCCAAACTATTTCTCCGATCTCATCATATTGGTTATTAACAATTCTGGATTTGGTAAGTTCAAATTTTTGAGGAGATACATAAAGTTTCTCAACAATTATCAGGCTCACATAAGCTGTATCATCATCTTGGAAAGGAGGTG
>NW_025829539.1:0-1102 GCF_002878395.1 Capsicum annuum | reverse complement strand
TTCAGCCCATTTTGAGAAGTAATCTATCGCGGCGAAGATGTATAAGTTTCCACCAGAAGACTTTGGTTGTGGACCAACAACATCCATTCCCCATGCATTGAATGGCTAAGACGCTATAGTTGGATATAGATCCTCTGGAGGTTGATGTATGAAATTTGCATGGAATTGGCAAGCTTGCATCTTCTACCAAGTCCAAGAAATCTTTCACCATCGCTGGATAATAATATCCCATTCTTTTAATGTGAAATGGAGCTTCAGTCTAGACTAATGTGATCCACAAACTCCCGAGTGCACTTCTTGCAAAGCTTGAATTGATTCTTTGTCTCCTAAACACCGTAAGAGTACTTCTTCAAATGATATTCTGTACAGTGTGTATTTATAGTAAAGGAAGTGAGGTGCACGACGATGAATGTTAGTCTTTCTCCTTGGATCTTCTGGAAGTATCCCATAACATAAGTAATCAATGATAGGTTGTTGCCAATCTTCTTTTACAGCTTCAGATATAGCAACGAGGTATTCAACATTATTTTCTACATCTTCATCTGATAGAGGTACTACCCATTCTTAGTGGACTGTAACTTGGGTCTGATTTGGAAGAGTCAGGGTTGAAGCCAGAGCAGCTAGGGTATCAACTTGCTTATTTTCTCTCCTTGACATATGTTGGAGGGTTACTCCTCCAAGCCATCCTATCAACTTCTGTACATAATCATGATATGGTCGTAGCTCAGACTTTCTGATTTCATAGCTTTCCAAAAGCTGCTTGATCGCCAATTGGGAGTCACAAAGACTTGTAATTGCAGTTGTTTCATGTCAGCTGCCATCTCAAGTCCAAGTATTGAAGCTTGATATTCAGCAACATTATTAGAGCAATGATTTGTTAGGGTAAAAGAGTATGGGATGACCTCTTCTTGTGGAGTGACGAACACACACCGGTACCAGCTCCATCTTGATGTGCGGCACCATCAAAGTACATATTCCATGGGGGTATAGATTCAATGACCATTGCATCTTCATCAGGAAGTTCATCGCTCAGTTTCCAATCATTAGGTATCGGGTGGTCTGCCAAGAAGTCAGCCAATGGTTGTCCCTTTACAGCCTTTTG
>NW_025829538.1:0-1721 GCF_002878395.1 Capsicum annuum | reverse complement strand
GATATCATGGGACTACTATATCCTCCTTCCATGTAGGTTTGTACTTCCATATTGCAATTTATTTGCATCTAAAAAGAAATTTTACCTAAGTTACTCGAACTTTTCACTTTCGGTGCCTCACTCATGTCGTGTTAATTTTAACCCAAAGTATTTTGATACCTTCTTTTGAAATATTTGTTGTATTTTGTTGATTTGGAATTTTCGTTGAAGCTGTAAACATGTGAACTTGTTATTACATTTGTTTACCTATTGTTCAATTTGTTCATCGCATATTATTTTGTAATTTTTCAGCTTAAAAGTTCATGTCAATTTGTTCATGGTTGTTGGTGGATGGATAGCTACAGTTAATAAAGATGGGCTTTGTGTAATATTAAAAAATTTAGAGAAATATGTAATAATAATAAAAATTGGAATTGGAATTGGAAAAAGGTGAATAATTTTGAAATTGTTTTCGGAATTGATATGGCCAAACACCCCAAATCTTATAAAGTGAAAAAAAATTCCAAAAAAAAATGAATAATATCCTCCCCTTAATGTCTCAACAACTTGCTTTCATAGAACAAGTGATAAATTAAATTCCCTATATATTTTTCCAATTTCAATTAATATAACATAAAGTTTAGAACAATTGAATGAAATTTGAAATTGAGTTCAATTGGACATAATTTGGGCTAGGATTGTAATTAATTGGATAAAATTAGGCTAAAATTGTTATAAATTGGCAAAATCAAGCTAGAAAATAAATAAATTAGAAACAAATAAATTGACTAAGGTTGCGGATTAATACAATAATAATAATAATAATAATAATAATAGTAAAATAAATAATATAATTATTCTCAGATTAGTTATGAATAAATTGTGCAAATAAAAATATGGCACATAATATATTACTTTAAAATCAATGATAACAATAATTTGAAATAGACTCTTCTTTTGCTTGATAATACGTATCCACCGATTTAATGTCTAATTTCTTTTTTATTTTATTATTTTATTC
The DNA here is from genome assembly GCF_002878395.1 of Capsicum annuum. Lineage (NCBI taxonomy): Eukaryota > Viridiplantae > Streptophyta > Magnoliopsida > Solanales > Solanaceae > Capsicum > Capsicum annuum. Next base: position 721 of record NW_025829538.1, on the reverse strand, counting down.
TTCATATTTATTCTTTTCCTTTAAACTTGTAGCAAAAATCCGTTATTCTTCAAGTCACCAAAATAAATTTCAAGTCACAATAATCCATTATCCTTTTCCTATCCTTTTATCCGTTATTCTTCAAGTCAAAACAATCCTACGTAAATCTCCAAGAAATAATTTCACCTAAATTTGTAGCAACACAATCCCCAAATAATTTTTCAAGTACTAATTTCGTAGGTAAATCCCCAAGAAATAATTTCAGCTAAATTTGTAGCAACACAATCCCCAAGGTAATGTCGCAAGTAATAATTTCGCAGGTAAATCCCCAAGAATAAATCCCCAGCAAAATTCACAACACAAAATCCCAAGATAATTTCCCAGGTAATAAAATTCATTACATCAATTTTCACCAAAATATCTCTACGTAAATCCGTAGAATAAATTACTTGGAGATTTTTCTATGGATTTAAAATATATATATATATATATATATATATATATCCATATACTTGTGGATTTACCTAGAGATAAAATACTTGTCGATACATTTCCCCAGGTAATGTCGCAAGTACAAAATTTTGCAGGTAAATCCCCAAGAATAAATCCCCAGCAAAATTCATAGGACAAAATTCCCAAATAATTTCTCAGGTAATAAAATTCATTACATAAATTTCCACCAAAATATCTCTAAGTAAATCCGTAGGATAAGTTACCTGGGGATTTTTCTATGGATTTAAAA
>NW_025829537.1:0-1034 GCF_002878395.1 Capsicum annuum | reverse complement strand
TACGACTCCAAAAATAGCTCGAATTCTGAAAACTTGTCATAAGTCCCTAGCAGAGTCGCCAGAAGCTGTCACACCCCTTTTTTTACGTACTCCAAAAAAGGTTTACATTTTAAGTTCGAAAGGGTTTTTATTAAAGTGACAAAATGAAGATTGGTTTCAAAAAAAGAATTATTTACATTTTTTATTCAGAGTCGCCACTTGGCATAATCCGGTGTGCCAAGTCACCTTTGGAGAATCCTTTTCGAAACCATTTGACTCTTAAACTGTCTTGCGAACAGAGATCCCGGCTAAGGAATTCTGTTGACCGAGGGGAAGGTGTTAGGCACCTCTCGATCCCGTGGTTCAACCACGGTCGCTTGGTAGAGTGTGTCAACTATTTTGGCATTACGAAATGTATAAACCACACAAAAGCACACAAAATGATCAAACAATAAACAAAACAAAAAAAAAACAATTCAAGAATGTAAAGTCCAGTCCAATTATATAGTCCAAAAATAGAAAAATACGAAAAATATAAATCCTAGTCTAAACTAAATCTAGACTAAGCTCCAATGCCTTTCCCGATGCCGTGGGCCTTCACCACGATCATTTCTGCCAACATGATACGTCGGGGCATTCCCCGGTGAACAAATGCAAGTGATCTCGGGGCATTCCCCGGCTAGATGAATACATTTGAATCAAATATGATAAACTAGAAAGAAACATTCACCCGCACATTCCAACATCCAACGAAACACTTATTCCTAAACTTTGCCTACCCGGCCTACGTTTGCCTACGCTTTTGCCAGTATTATTATGATACTACTGCATTTCAACCATATTTATATTTAAACCAAATTGAACCAAAAGTCTTTAATCAATCCAGATTCACCATTTTATCAAATTCTCAATTCCGCCCCAATTTTCATTTTAATACTAAATTTTCACAACTCATCATTTCTATTTCAGCGACCCACAATCACTTTTCAACGAAATTAAACAACGAGCCAATATTAAAATAACAAACTATCACCAAACAAGACAACATACATTCA
>NW_025829536.1:0-1143 GCF_002878395.1 Capsicum annuum | reverse complement strand
TAATATTCTTCAGAGAAAATTTATTTTTAAGGTGATTGTCAAGAATGAAAACATTCAGAACCATGATGAGGTGTACAGTGTTGTTAAAAATCTAGATGATGAAGATTTGATTAAGAAATTTTCTCCTAATGAATCAGATACCTCCCGTGTAAGTAACCTTTCTTCAAACACATCTAATTATTTCATATATTTTTATACTTATACTTTTCTAAACTGTGGTTATAGGACCATCACTTTACTAATTCTGAAGAATTATATGCTGAGAAGGATTACAAGGTAATTAAATTGTATGACTTTATATTACCTAAATATATAACACAGACAACATATCTAAATATCTTTATTTATATATGGTCACTAAATATTTTTTAAGGATTTGGATAATACATTGTTTATCTAACTTCTATATTTTAAATTGTTTTCTTTTGAATTCTATAGGAATCCACCAAAGACAGTGACATGTTAACTTCTTTGAAGACGTATGCAAAGAGGAATAGATATTCCAAGAAGGATAAATCTATCATAGTTGATGAAAATGTCCATGGTCAACTCTCAGACAACAAGATCCACAAAGGCGCTAAAAAGAAAAACAAATCATCATCAGCTGCCTCTAAATGAATTATCTTAACATTGTTTCTGTAGTATAATACTGTATATTAATCTAGAAGTTTGTTAGGGTTAGTGACATATATCATAAGTTATTTATATCCTGTTAAGGTGATACATTGCACACCTTTTTATATTACATACAAATAAGTGTTTTCTACAATATTCTATGCTCTGTGATCTTCAAACACAAGTTTCAATCATTTCTTACATAATATATATGTCACACTGTCAATGTGAATATAAAAAAATTATGCAGGCAACAAGCTTTTATTATTAAAGTTTATCTAAGAAAAATATCAATACTTGTGAAATATGAATACTTGTGAAATAATCAATTTCAATAATAAGAACTAAATGGTGCACCAGAAGTTTCACTTTAACCAATTATAAGTTCTAAACTTGCTGCTCAATTGTAACATCAATGAAGCATTGTCATTTTCACTATATTATGATATTATAAGCTTCAGCAGATACGGCAATTTATGTCGGAGATATACCAGAAACCAGGGCCTGAAATAAAAAAGATATAAAGAC
>NW_025829535.1:0-1463 GCF_002878395.1 Capsicum annuum | reverse complement strand
TCATACCAGCATTAACGCATCGGATCCCATCAGAACTTCGAAGTTAAGCGTGCTTGGGCGAGAGTATTACTAGGATGGGTGAACTCCTGGGATGTCCTCGTGTTGCATTCCTTCCTTTTTTTTCTCCTTTAAATTTTGGTTTAATTTTGCCGGTTCGATCGGCGTATCCTTTTGTTTTTCCTCTTGGCGGAAACGAGAAAAGGGGCGAGGCGCGGGGGCGCTTGTGCGGGATGTGACGGGCGGCGCAGGAGAAAGAGGCTAAATAGAATTTGGAGTGCTGGCAATGATGGATGCGATCATACCAGCACTAATGCACCGGATCCCATCAGAACTCTAAAGTTAAGCGTTCTTGGGTGAAAGTAGTACTAGGATGGGTGACCTCCTGGGAAGTCCTCGTGTTGCAGTCCTTCCTTTTTTTTCTCCTTTAAATTTTGGTTTAATTTTGCCGGTTCGATCGGCGAATCCTTTTGTTTTTCCTCTACGCGGAAATGAGAAAGAGGGCAAGGCGCTGGGCCCACGTGCGGGGTGTGACAGGAGGCGCAGGAGAAAGAGGCTTGATAGAATTTGGAGTGTTGGTAATGACGGATGTGATCATACCAGCACCGGATTCCATCAGAACTCCGAAGTTAAGCGTGCTTGAGCGAGAGTGGTACTAGAATGGGTGACCCTCTGAGAAGTTCTCGTGTTGCATCCCATCCTTTTTTTTTCCTTTAAAATTCGATTTAATTTTGTCGGTTCGATCGGCGAATATTTTTGTGTTTCCTCTTGACGGAAATGTGAAAAGGGGTGAGGTGAGGGGGCGCGCGTGCGGGGTGTGACGGGCAGCGCAGGAGAAAGAGGCTTAACAGAATTTGGATTGCTGAGAACGAAGGATGCGATCATACCAGCACTAACGCACCGGATCCCATTAGAACCTCGAAGTTAAGCGTGCTTGGTCGAGAGTAGTACTAGGATGGGTGACCCCCTGGGAATTCCTCGTATAGCATCCCTTCCTTTTTTTTCCTTTAAAATTTGGCTTAATTTTGCCGGTTCAATCGGCGGATCTTTTTATTTTTCCTCTTGACAGAAACGAGAAAAGGGGCAATGCGCGAGGGCGCGCGAACGTGGTTTGTCGGGCGTCACAGGAGAAAGAGGCTTAATAGAATTTGGAGTGCTGGGAATGACGGATGCGATCATACCAGCACAAACGTACCGGATCCCATCTGAACTTCGAAGTTAAGCGTGCTTGGGCTAGAGTTGTACTAGGATGGGTGTCCCCATGGGAAGTCCTCGTGATGCATCCCTCCCTTTTTTTCCCTTTAAAATTTGGTTTTAACTTTGCCGGTTTGATCGGTGAATCTTTTTCTCTTTCTTATTGACGTAAACGAGAAAGGGGGCGAGGCGCGAGGGCGCACGAGCAGAGTGTGACGGGCGGCGCAGGAGAAAGAGGCTTAATAGAATTTGGAGTGCTGGGAATGACGGAT
>NW_025829534.1:0-2204 GCF_002878395.1 Capsicum annuum | reverse complement strand
GAATTTTGTAAGGACCAACATAACATGGACTAAGCTTCCCCTTCTTTTTGAATCTCTTCACCCTCCTCATGGGTTAAATTTTAAGATACACTAGGTCACCAACTTCAAAATCGAGGTCTCTCCTTCTAACATCCGCATATGACTTCTGACGACTCTGCGCAGTTTTCAACCTTTCCTTAATCAACTAACTTTTTCCATAGCCTCAAATACCAAATCAGGACCACTCACAGCTGCTTTACCCACCTCTAACCAACATATGGGTGATCTACACTTCCTCCTATATAAGGCTTCAAACGGAGCTATGCCAATACTAGAGTGGAAACTTTTATTGTAGGAAAACTCTATCAACGGTAAGTGATCATCCCAACTTCCCTTAAAGTCAAGTTCACAAGATCTCAACATATCCTCTAAGGTCTGGATGGTCCACTCAGCCTGACCATCGGTCTACGGATGAAAAGCAAAGCTCAAAAGCACTTGGGTACCAAGACCCTTCAGAAAAGCTTTCCAAAATTGCGAAGTGAACTGAGTACCCCTATCCGATATGATAGATAAGGGAACTCTATGCAGTATGAATAGATCTTAGATATACAATCTAGTGTAATCCTCAGCAGTGTATGAAGTATGAACAGGCAAGAAATGAGTAGAATTAGTCAACCTATCAACCACAACCCAAATAGAATCATGATGGCGTCGGGAAGGAGGTAAACCAATCATAAAGTCCATATTTATCTCTTCCCACTTCCAGGTGGGAATACTAAATTCTTGCATCATACCACCAGGTCTTTGGTGTTCAACCTTAACCTGTTGGCATGTTGCACACTTAGCTACAAATGCTGCTATATCTTTCTTCATGCCACTCCACCAATAGATTTCCCGCAAATCTCGATACATCTTGGTGGCACTAGGATGAATAGAATATCGCGCCCCGTGCGCTTGATCCATATTCCTCTGTCTCAGATCATCAATATTCGGGACACACAATCTACCCTACAATCTCAACACACCATCTCCTCCTTGGAAGAAAACCTCTACTTTTTGGTCCTTGACTGACTCCTTCAATCTGACCAAACTAGCATCTACGTATTGCTTTTCCTTCACTTCCGAAACCAAGGAGGATTCGGAACTACTCTGAACCCCTATACTACCTTCAGCAGAGTCAAACAACCTAAGCCCCAATCTAGCCAAATAATGTACATCACAAGCCAACTCTTTCTTACCTTCTACCACATCCAAAACACTACCCATGGACACTCTACTTAGGGCATCCGCCACAACATTGGCCTTGCCCAGATGGTACAACACGCTCATATCATAGTTTTTTAACTATTCTAACTATCGTCTCTGCCTATGATTCAATTCTCTCTGGGTAAACACGTACTGCAGACTTTTATGATTAGTGAAAACATCAACATGGACACCATACAAATAGTGTCTCCAAATTTTCTAAGTAAACACAATAGTTGCCAACTCAAGATCATGGGTGGGGTCATTTTTCTCATGGGGTTTCAACTATCTAGAAGCATAAGCTATCACCATACCCTTTCGCATCAATATGCAACCTAACCCAACTCTCAAAGAATCACAGTGCACCACAAAACCATCAACACCATCAGGCAAAGTCAAAACAGGGGCTAAAGTGAGTCGAGTCTTCAACTCCTGAAAACTCTTCTCATAAGATTTGGACCACAAGAACTTCACTTTCTTTTGGGTCCACCGATTCATAGGAGACGCTATAGAGGAGAAACCCTCAACAAAACGACGGTAATAGCCAGCTAAACCCAAGAAACTTCAAATATCAATCGGAGAAATAGGCTTAGGCCAATTTCTAACAGCTTTGGTCTTTTGGGGATCAACTTTAATACCCCCAGAAGAAATGATATAACCCAGAATAGCAACTGACCTTAGTCAAAACTCACACTTACTAAACTTGTCAACTAACTTGTGATCTCTAAGGGTTTGTGAGACAGTTCAAAGATGATCAGAATGTTCATCCTCACTACGAGAGTACACCAGTATATCATCGATGAACACTATGACAAACATATCCATATATGGTATGAACACTCCATTCATGAGGTCCATGAAAGCTGCTGAGGCATTAGTTAACCCGGAAGACATAACAAGAAACTTAAAATGGCCATAACGAGTTCGAAAAGTGGTTTTCAGGATGTCACACTCCCTAACTTTTAGTTGATGATAGCCGA
>NW_025829533.1:0-1046 GCF_002878395.1 Capsicum annuum | reverse complement strand
GATCCCATTTTCATGCATGCGAGTTATGTATATTATTGATCAGGCTACTGTGAAGACACATAAAGTGCAATAATTTTGTGAATGCAGTTTTTTACCGAGGATTAGACACTGATCCTTCAAACAAGATCCTGAATTGTACAGTTTAGTTTGATAGGTGCAAACTGATAAGGCCGAAGGGTTTTAAGATGGTGGTGTCGATACACCGTTACAATTTAATGACCCGATTCATGCACATATTTTTGTGTCAAGTTTGGGGAAGAGTTCAAATTTTTGACAACAGTGTAAATATCCAATAGTGATTGGACAGGTTTTAATGGCACAATGGACTTCTTGAAAGGCCTCCGAAGCCTCGCAATGCAGCAAACAACGATAGAACCAATAGAAATTCCCCTAGTCCAAATTTATATGGATGGATTGGTGGAGGAGACTATTATACAACAGAAGGTGTTTGGGAGGAAACCTGTACGGGAAGAGGGAGGTTGAGAAGGTCATATATCATCTTAGTACTTGTTTAAGAGGGTACACAGGGTCAGTTCCTCTTGACCATTCTTTTTTCTTTTTAAGGACTGATGGATTTTCATTTTTGGATACACTTTCACATTCGTATCTCATCCAGCTTTTTCATTTTTCATGTCAATTTCATAAGCTAATTTTGCTACACTTTCCTTCCGACCCTGTGTATCCTCTTAAACAAGTACTAAGATGATATATGGCCCTCTCAACCTCTCTCTTCCTGCACAGGTTTTCTCCCAAACACCTTTTGTTGTATAATAGTCTCCTCAACAACCCATCTATATAAATTTAAACCAGGAGAATTTCTATTGATTCTATCATTGTTTGCTGTATTGCAAGGCTTCGTAGGTCTTTCAAGAAGTCCATTGTGCCATTAAAACAGGTCCAATCACTATTGGATATTTACACTGCCGCAAAAAATTTGAACCCTTCCCCAAACTTGACACAAAAAACATGTGCATGAATCATGTCATTAGATTGTAACGAGGTATCGACACCACCGTCTTGGAACCCTTCGGCCTTATCAGTTTGTA
>NW_025829532.1:0-1410 GCF_002878395.1 Capsicum annuum | reverse complement strand
GTTAATAATGGGAAATAATTAATAAGGATTTTGTTACCGGTCTTCCGCGGTCCCGAAATTAGTTTGATTATATTTAGGTTATCATGGATTGAATGACTAAGTCTTCTTACTTCTTGTCGGTGATAACTAATTACTCTGTCGAGGACTACGCAAAGTTATTTATTCAAGAGATTGTAAAGTTACACGGTGTACCTGTTTCTATTATCTCTTATCAACGTACTCAATTTCATTATATTTTTGGCGCTCATTTCAGAGTAGTTTGGGGAATAAGGTGAGTCTTAGTATCGTTTTCCACCTGTAGATGGATGGGCAAGTAGAGTGGACCATTTCAGGCATTGGAGGATAAGCTTAGATCCTATGTGATCAACTTTGGTGGTAATTGGGTCGATCATTTTCCCTTCATTGAGTTTTCATATAATAATAGTTATCAATTGAGCATTGGTATGGCTTCATTTAAGGCTTTGTATGGTAGGAGGTAAGTCTTTCTCCTATTGGGTGGTTCAGAGTTGGTGAGGATGAGTTATTTGGTCCTGAATTGGTGAACCAAGTTATGGAAAAGGTGAAGGTGATTTGGGATAGGCTTAAGACCGCCCAAAGTCTCCAAAAGTCCTATGCGGATATGAGATGAAGGGAGTTGGAGTTTAATGTTAGTGACTGATTTTTCTTAAAGGTGTCTCCTATAAATAGAGTGATGCAAGTTTGGGTTTTATTAATCTGGTCTTCCATGTGTCAGTGTTGAGGAAATACGTGGGTAGTCCTTCCTTGGTTGTTTCTTTGGATGGTATGGGCATCTTGGATTCTTCATCCAATGAGGAAGTCCCAATTGAGATCTTTGATTGGAAAGTTTATCTATTTTAGATAAAATATGTGGCTTCGGTAAAGGTTCTATCGAGAAACCAAAAGTTTGAGAAAGCTGCATGGGAAGCCGAGGAGGACATGAAGTCCAAGTATCTGTTTCTATCCCCTATTCTGCAAAATTATGCTTAAGGTATGTATGATATAAACATCTTTGTTTTCTATCTTTTTTAAAGGTAAGAGTGGGTGCGTTTCTATGTTTAGTCGTGCTAAGGGATACCTTGTGACATCATTCGAGGAAGAATGATCCTGAGGGGGGAGAATGAAATACCCCAGGTGTTGGTCCCTGGAAAATTCTGAGTTCTGAGCTTACTGCCCTGACTACGACTCTCCTTGCAAGTCATATGGAGTTATTACAGATCATAGGACCCATTCATAATGTGCCCAGTAATATTTGTCTAAGTCACTATTTTGAATACGACAACCATATTATAAGTCGTAAGGACTCTAAACGACTCATATAGTCCTTTCCGTGACAAAACTAGTGTGATGAGCAAAGTATTTTATCCTGAGTATGACTAGGATGTAACAAGTTGTATGGACTCGTTAGGAGTC
>NW_025829531.1:0-2193 GCF_002878395.1 Capsicum annuum | reverse complement strand
GACTGAAGATAATATTTCAGCTCTTCCTGATAAGTTGAGGTATAAGTTTTCTCATCAACACTGTTTCAATAAGGTAAATCATAAAACGAATCCAAAAAATCACTATGTGCCGGCCTTTTAGAAGATTATGGCTCCTCGGGAGGATGAGTAGCGACAGTTGGAGTGATATTAGTCGGTACGGCTAAGTCAAATAAATCAGCATAGTGATTATATAATTTTTCTATGTATCCATTCGTATCACTCATAGTCGTCCACAAATCAGGTTCTACTTTTTCAGATTCAGAATCATTATTAGTATTTATTTCTAAGTTAGAATAAATAATAGTACTAAAGTGGCACATAGTATTATATTTAATGCACAAATTTAACATAGCACCAACCAAGTAAATAGGGGGAATCGAAAAAAAATATTTTTTAAATTTAGTAAACATGGCATCAATAGCTTCTTTATAACCATCTTTATTTTTATATTATTTAAGCAAACTAGAAATATCGACTATATATCCCAAAATATTACAAACAATAGGATAATACGCACCTAAAAATTCAAACGTAGCTACATAAAATTTTTCTAAAAATTTAACAAGATCATTAATTACAACCCAATCAGAATCATGTAGCATGCAATCAGCAAAATCAGTAAATGAACCGCAATGTTGGTTAAAAACTAGTGTAATAGGAACTCTATATTTATAACAAGTATTTAAAAAATTATATGTAGAATTTCATCTAATATCAATTTTCTCAGGCATCAATATCAGTGTAAGTCCATTTTCTTAACATTTAATTTTAAATTCTCTAATTCTTTTTCTGATTATTTCATTGAATATAACCAACAGTAACACGAATTTTTTCAATATAAAGCTCAAAAAATTCAAGACCATCTTTTATAATTAAATTATATATATGACATGCACACTTAATATGAAAAATTTCAGGCAACGACGGAGATAGCATAGATTTTAATTTTTTTTATAGCAGTCTTGTTGTTAGAAGCATTATAAAAAAAAATACATAAGATTTTATTTTCGATACCATAAAATTCGGCAACTTAAAAATAGAATCAGCAATAAAATCTCCAGTATATTTACGGTCTTCATCATATAAAAAATTAAGAATAAGTTTTTGCATCACAAAATTACTATCCATCCAGTGACAAGTAACGGTTAAATAATCATTTTTATTTACAGCACGACCAAGATCAGAAGTTAGGGACAATCTACATTGAATATTTTTTAACAATGTTGATTAATAAAAACAATATTGTGAATGAAGTTTAAAAATATCAGATCGACAAGTACTTCTAGAAACACCATTAAACATAGGATTATAAATAGCTTGAATATAATGAATAAAGGCATCAGAAGAAGGAAAACTAAAAGAAAAACAACCCACAGCTACCATTTTAGCTATTTCTTCTCGGTCCTTCAATTTATTATACTTCTTCGTTACCTGATCGGTTGCTAGGTCCATTCTAGTTTGCGTTGGCCCATCAACATCCCCACCACCTCGTGCAATTTCTAACTCTCTTTTGTGAGCATCACCTATATGTCTCATTAACGTACCCGTACCCCCTTGCTTGCCTCCGCTTTTATGTTTATATATTTGTTGACAAATATTGCATCGCACCTCGGTATCTGATATACATTCAAAAAATTTCCATGCAATACTAGTTGTTTTACAAGGTCTTGGGGCACGGGGAGGACGGTAAGGGAGATTAACCAATTCAGATCTAACGTTAGCATTTCCTCTGCGGGTGTCTCATCAATATTTTCATCATCTTCGTCTAAATTAACCGCATCTACTTCATTTTTTTTCTATATCGTAATTTTTTGGAGCTTCTACATAATCCATATCGTGAGTACCTACACCTATTTCTTCCTCAAAAGATGTATCAAGCGGTACCGGAGGCGAAGGTACACGGGTATATATACTACTTGAAGTACCTCTACCACTAGTAATTTGCTTTTTACTACCACTACCGCTTCCGGGATAAAAATTTTAGCACCTTTAGTAGCGAGGTTTCTTAATTTATCCATAGTATAAATTAAATAAAACTAAAAAATTTAATATACACAAATATAATAAAATTAAATATTCAACAATTAATATAATAAATAAAATTAAACGTAAGAGATGGAACGATAATACCAAATTTTAAAAGTATCCGAAGGTTGCAAATTTAGAAACTTC
>NW_025829530.1:0-1294 GCF_002878395.1 Capsicum annuum | reverse complement strand
CCATTCAATCTGTATGGTGTATCCTCTGAAGAAGAAAAGAAAAAAAATCCCCTTGTTCTGCCTTTTGTGTGTGTATATATGAGGTGAGGGTGGGGTAGTGGTGAGGTGGGGTCGAGTTTGTTAGGATAGGGTAGGTAGGTGTTGTTTTTTAATTGGGTGGGTTGTTAGGATAAGACAAAATTAGTTAGGGGATTGTTATTTTTGTCATTTGTGGAGGGATTATCATACGGGTGAGGGTATACGGTAGGATAACATAAAATGGGTAAAAGTGAATAAAAGTGAACTATAAGAGGACGAAATCATGTGTCTACATCATGTCCCCTTTGGATGTAAACACATGGTGTTTTCATACAAAGAAGTAGACAACGAGGCGGAATTTTGTCCTGACCTTTATTTAAAAACACGGAGCAAGAGGAAGAAGGAAAATCAGGTCTTGACTTAGGACATCTTACCCACCCTAGTTATGAGCGGATCAAATAACGAATATCTCCAAGGATTGGAAGGAGATGGACTATACCAAGTTGGAGAGTCGAGTGAGGTTCCATCGAGGTTTCGGTCCACGACTCTATTATTACATCAAAAATGAAAATTTAACAAGTTAAAACATAAATGAAATTACAAAATCCTATTCATACAACTTTTGTTGGCTCTTGACTCGACTTTTATCACCCTATTCTTCAGGCGGGCTCCTGACTTGTAATTTCTTTTCAACTTGTTGCTTGGCTTTTAATTACTTTGCTTTGTTGGATAACTTTTCATTTCTTCACCCTATTCTTCAGGCGGGCTTCTGACTTGCTATTTCATCACTTTGTTGCTTGACTTTTCATTTCTTCACTCTGTTCTCCAGGCGAGCCTCTGACTTGCTTTTTCATCACCCTGTTCTTCAGGCGGGCTCCTGAAACCCAAAATTAAAACTAGAACGAAAATTATCCCCAAACAAGAATTATAATAAAGTAGTATTTCATTTTTGAAAGCGTTGTCCCATTTTCCAGGAGGGACCTGAACAGAAAGTAAAGTCTCAGGAGGGTCCTGAATTGAAAGTAAAATCCAATTTTTCCAGAAGGGTCCTGAACAAAAGTAAAATCCCATTTTTTAGGAGGGTCCTGAACAAAAGTAAAATCTCATTTTTCAGGAGGGTCCTGAACATAAAGTAAAATCCCATTTTCCAGGAGGGTCCTAAATAGAAAGTGAAATCCCATTTTTTAGGAGGGTCCTGAACATGAAGTAAAATCCCATTTTTCAGGAGGGTCCTGAACAGAAAGTGAAATCCCATTTTTCAGGAGGGTCCTGAACA
>NW_025829529.1:0-1468 GCF_002878395.1 Capsicum annuum | reverse complement strand
CCCCCTTTGAGCCTGAAACTTTTTCTTTGGAATAACCACATTTGAGCCTATACCTTTAGATTGCTTACATGCACTATCCCTTTTTGGCCTACCTCCTTGAGCGCACTAAGTACATGCAAGTTGCGAATGAAGATTCAAGATCAAAGTTGTCAAAGGCAAAGGGCGTATATTCCCAGAAGAACAAAAATAAAAGACGACTTCAAAGAAAGAAGGAGCAAAACCCCCCACAAAGAAAAAAAAGAGATAACTCTGATAAAGGTGGGGAATCATCATCCCCCAAAAAGGAAAAAAAAGGAAGAAAAATATATCGAAAGGGGGAAAAACTCCAACACAAGATTCAAAAAAAGTCCAAACAAATACAAAACAAGGGGCAAAGAAGCACAATAAAGAAGATCGAGCGTCAAAAGCACGGATACAGTGCAATGCTGATTGAGGAATTAGTCACTTTTATCCCAAATGTCATTCTACCCAACCCCAAGCCCACATTAAAAGCCAATAACAAGTCCTACAAGATCCTACTCTAAGTTTTCTCACATTAGTGGATACTTAAATGAAGGCCAAGCCTATGATATCACAATTATATTCATTGAACTTCTTTCTGAGTGTGAGAGTAAATCTCTAGACATCTCTGAATTCAAGAGAAAAATAATACTCAAATATGTGTGAGAACGAGACATTCTTTCTGGAGAGGGCACTTGAAACATGGGAACATGCACAGTTCAAAATCTTTTTGTTTGAAGCAAGAAGAACAAATCTTGTTGATACTTAGGTATATCTGAGGTACCACTCGAAGCTATAGAAGTTACCCTGAAGTCGATCTCGGTTAGCTGGAAAAAGAGATAGAGGGATTCTTATACACACTACTAATTGTTGGTATCAATTGTAGTCAAGACACAATTATATCTTTTCATTGTTCAAAATTTCTTATAAAGAAAATACAAAACAATCTTCTGCATTTTCACCTTTCTGCATTCTTACAAAGAAAACACAAACAATGTTTTGCATTTGTACCTTTCAGCATTTCTTACAAATAAAACACAAAGCAGTCTTCCATATTTTTCATCTTTCAACATATTTTTACAACGAAACTACAAAAAAAAAAATCTTTCCTTTCAAACCATGCCTTCACATACATGCAAGACACCTATCTCCGAATACCAATAATGGACCTTTCTCTTCAAGATACAACCTTCAAGCACAGACATTTTTCTTTTCAATTGGGTGTTCTCAGAGGCTTTTATATTTTCATAGCCTAGCCAGTCGAGAGGCTATTACCTTTCAAAGCCCCGCCAGTCGAGAGACTTTTATATTTTTATAGCCCCGCCAGTCGAGAGGATTTTAAATTTTCATAGCCCCGCCAGTTGAGAGGATTTTACATTTTTATAGCCCCGCCAGTCGAGAGGCAATTACCTTTTAAAGCTCCGCCAGTCGAGAGGCTTTTACATTCTCAAAGCCCATCCAGTTGAGA
>NW_025829528.1:0-1178 GCF_002878395.1 Capsicum annuum | reverse complement strand
GGCGAGGATTATACCAAACTCTACATCAAGGATTTGGTCAAATTACACGGTGTTCCCTCATCTATTATCTCAGACAAAGGTACCCAGTTCACCTTTCACTTTTGGAAAGCGTTCCAAATAGGCCTTGTTACCCAAGTCCATCTCAGTACAACATTTTATCCTCAGATAGATGGTCAAGCAAAAACGACCATTCAGACTCTCGAAGATATGCTAAGGGCATGTGCAGTTGATTTCAAAGAAAGTTGGGATGACCACTTGTCTTTGGTTGAATTTGCATACAACAATAGCTATCATTCCAGTATTCAGATGGCTCCATTCGATGCTCTCTAGGGTAAGAGGTGTAGATCTCCAATAGGTTGGTTCAAAGTTAGTGAGGCCTCAGTCATAGGTCCTGACTTGGTATTTGATGCCTTAGATAAAATTCAGTCGATTAGGGAGAGACTTCGGGCTACTCAGAGCCGACAGAAGTCTTATGCAGATGTTCGTAGAAAAGATCTTGAGTTTGAGTTCAACGACTATGTCTATATTAAGATCTCTCCCATGAAGGGACTAAAGAGGTTCAACAAGAAAGGGAAACTCAGTCCTCGCTATGTCGGTCCCTTTAGAATTCTCAGTCGCTTCGGCAAGGTAGCTTATAAGCTCGAATCGCCTTCAGATCTAGCCTTAGTCCATCCAGTCTTCCATGTCTCTTTGCTCAAGAAGTGCATAGGTGACCTAACAGTTGTAGTCCCTATTTAGAGCATTGACATCCAGAACAGCCTCTCTTATGAAGAGATTCCAGTTGAAATCTTAGACTATCAGACTCGTTGATTGAGGAACAAAGAAGTTCCTCTAGTCAAAGTTCTTTTGCAAAATCAGTCTCATGAGGAAGCTACTTGGGAAATAGAAGTAGATATGCGTACCAAGTACCCTTACCTTTTCTCCGCCAATTAGGATTAAGCTCAAGGTAACAGTCCTTCTTAAGCCTATTCAGTTTCACATTCAGCATTCAGTATAAACTTGGTATCTATTGCCATTGTATACTCATACATGCATTCATGTGTTGGTACAGTATTTAATCATGCATTAGCTATGCATTCTCACCGTGAGAAACTCAGTATATCAGATTGCTCAGTTACGTATTCATGTATTAGTTATCCATGCATCAAATATGCATGATCAGTATGCTATGTACAGTT
>NW_025829527.1:0-1149 GCF_002878395.1 Capsicum annuum | reverse complement strand
TCTACCTCGGGCTCTCTGAAAAGGCATAACAATGAGCTCTGTCATCTATCGACTGAGTCGCTCCTCTACCACCTCCCCTACCAGCTGGTGGTGAACCTATACCTCTCTGAGATCTGTCTCTACCCCTAACTGGGTGCACTACTGATCTAATAGGGGCCTGATAACTCTATTGTGGACACCTCTGCCTGTATGCTGGATAATCTCTCCGAAGATGATCCTGACTACCACACTTATAACAAGATTCAGGAGCCACCAACTGTCAAGAAGGACCTGAATATCCGGTATGGCCACCACATCCTGAAAACCGCTAATAAAAACCCTGTGAAGCCTGTCCCAAACCATAAGAAATTCGACCTAAATATCCATCCTCAACTATTTGCATCGCTGCCTGAATTGGCCTACCATACTAAGGGCAAAAATATCTTCTAAAAGAAACCTACCTCTAGATGAGGTACCACTGAATCGACCTGAAGTGCGGGACCTTTTGTCCCTCAAATCCCCATACTCCTCAGGATGCATCACTCTTTCATCAATTCAACCACCCTCTGAAGAGAAGCACCAGATTGGGCTACAAAAAATATGGCCTCTCTTATCCTTAGTGTCAAACCCCTCATAAAGCTCCTGATCATCTTGGCCTCGTCTGGTAAGATCACTATAGCATAAAGGGATAAGGCATAAAATAGTC
This sequence comes from Capsicum annuum, assembly GCF_002878395.1. NCBI lineage: Eukaryota > Viridiplantae > Streptophyta > Magnoliopsida > Solanales > Solanaceae > Capsicum > Capsicum annuum. The sequence continues at coordinate 464 of NW_025829527.1, read as the reverse complement.
TCTCGTACTCAACCATAGAAATGCCCTCCTACATCAAATTCTCAAACTGATGCCTATGCTCCACCCTCAAGCTACGAGCAATGAATCTATCAAGAAAAGCTTGTGCAAATATAGCCCAAGTCATCGGTAGAGAACCTACTGGACTAGTGTCAATATAAGAGTGTCACCACTGCTTGGAAATACCATGCATCTGTAAGGCAGTATAAGTAACCCCATGGGAGTCAACCAATCCCACACTCTGAAGTACTAACCAGAAACTCGTAGGAATATTCACATTGATCACCCTAAAACTGTGGTGGGTCCATCTTCCTAAACATCTCAAACCGTTGTTGCTCCTTATCAGACATAACTGCCATACCTCCACAGGTAGCTCAAACCCCTGGTTGAACCACTGGACCCTGATAGATCGGAATAAGCTGTTGATCTAGGGTCGGTGCCCTACCCTAATATGTGAACCCTATGGA
>NW_025829526.1:0-1591 GCF_002878395.1 Capsicum annuum | reverse complement strand
AGTCATGTCTCCAATTTTGTGATAATGAAGTGGCCTACATGACTTGTCCTCCTTCAAGAGATGAACAAATTAGTCCAGTTTGTGTTAATTGTTGCACAGCAAATGAAGGTTGTAAATTATTTAGGAAAAATGGATCATTAATTTGCACTGGAACTGAAGATTAACAAAATGTAATATGATTAAAATTTCAATTATTTGTATAATTGTACTCGTGTGTAATAAGGTCCGACTTTATTGAGATAGTGGTACGGGCTGTGTACACTCTACTCTCCCTACACAGGATATGTTGCTGTTGTGTAATAAGGTCATGAGTTATTATTACTCTGGCGATTTATAATGTGTTATTTTTAGACTTTTCATCTTGGCTTGTAATAAAGATATCAATAAAAAGTTCATATATTTTGTTAGAGTTTGTGACCCAAATTCTGTTGATCCGATCCTGAAAGGTTGTTTTCACGGTGTGATTCATGTTTGTGATTTTTTGTGGAGTCTGTGGTGGTAGCGCAGGAATCGGGTCAAAGCCCCCGCGGTATGGATCTGTATGTTTTGGGGCTAGGATTTCTTTTGTTCGAACGTATTATATAAGTGCGATTTAATGAGTAATTTTTCGTGTGGTTAAAATACGTCATTGAGACTACATCTCCTTCATTGTACTCCTTTCTATAATAGTGAAAATCCTCCTCCTCTACCCATGGTTTTTCCTGCAAGGATTTTCATGTAAATCTGTGTATTTCCTTTTGGTTTGTAGTATTGCTTATTTTGTCCGATCATAACATATTCTAATACCCCTGAACTATTGAAAATGATACGTAATACCATTCCTTATACTTTTGAGTTATTTATATCCTTGCCGTCTAACTTTGGGTACGTATATACCCTTGAACTATTGAAAATGATACGTAATACCATCCATTATACTTTTGGGTTATTTATATCCTTACCGTCTAATTTTGGGTACCTATATACCCTTGAACTATTAAAAATGATACGTATATATCCTTCAGTTAAACGATATGTACCACCTGTCCTCATCTGAAAGAAATTAACCCATTTTCCCTGAGCAATTTATTACATGACCCACCAAAAAAATGTTCCATAGACAAAGTCGGAGGCGAGTTTTGTATCCGCACAGCCTGCAGCCGTGAGACTAATCTTCCGCTTCTCGATCAGCGCATTTTGCGGTAGGGAACTGACCACAGAATTTGTTCCATTCGTCAGAGGCGGAGATCGAACCCCCGACCTCTTGCTTAAGGGACATAGCATTGAACCACTATGCCAACTCTGATGACTAATAAGGTTAGAGTTATTATTACTGTGGCAATTTATAATGTGTTATTTTTTACATTTTTCATCTTAACTTGTAATAAAGATGTCAATAAAAAGTTCATATATTTCTAGAATCGGGAATAAATACTATTGGACAAATGAAGTAAAAAAAATGTCTTGATTAATATTTTCTTAAAAGTCGTGTAAAAGAAAAATACAACTAATAATTTAAGACGAAATAAATATTTAGACAATCAAAGAAGTACTTTGGTCACAAATTATTTTTTCCAAATACTTTCTAAATATTTTAAATTGCTAACTAATG
>NW_025829525.1:0-1908 GCF_002878395.1 Capsicum annuum | reverse complement strand
GCCTTAAGGAGTGTCATCTTTCTTCAAGGACAGTACTTCTTCAAAAAATTGGCTTTGATGTGGCCAACCCTCACACCATCTTTATCGACAAGCTTGTAAGCATCATTTGAATATGCCTCTTGTATGACATATAGTCCATCCCACTTCGAGGTGAATTTGCCCTTAGACTTATGAGAAGTGATAATGGGACTTCATACTGCAAGGACTTGATCTCTAACTTGGAAGCACCTCAAGTGATCCCTTTTGTTAAAATAACGAGATAGCTGGGCTTGATAGCATTTAAGATTTTGTTGAGCCTCCATCTTCTTTTCATCAAGACCTTCTAACTCCGTAAGACGCAACTTAGTATTTTTTTCATTGGTGTGCCCTTCTTGAATAGTCAATCTCAAAGAAGGTATTTGATGCTCAAGTGGCAGGACTGCTTCAACTCCAAAAGCAAGTGAGTATGGGGTTACTTGCATCGGTGTACGATAAGTTTTCCTATACGCCCATAAAGTTTCTTCTATTCACTCATGCTAGTCTCATTTGGATTTGGAGATAGCTTTCTTCAACAAGTTTCATAAAGTCTTATTGAAGGCTTCATCTAGACCATTGGTAGACGAATGATACATTGAAGTCTTGCGCTGCTTGAAGCCAAAGAAGTCACAAATCTTGTTCATCAACTTGTTATAAAATGGTTTACCATTGTCGGTTATTATGTACTGAGAAATTCCAAAGCAGTAGATGATATTCACTCGGATAAAGTTTTTAATAGTTTATTTCTTTACTTCCTTGAGAGCAATATCTTCAGCCCATTTTGAGAAGTAATCTGTCGCGGCGAAGATGTATAAGTGTCCACCAGAAGACTTTGGTTGTGGACCAACAACATCTATTCCCCATGCATTGAATGGCCAAGACGCTATAGTTGGATATAGTACCTCTGGAGGTTGAGGTATGAAATTTGCATGGAATTAGCAAGCTTGCATCTTCTACCAAGTCCAAGAAATCTTTAACCATCACTGGATAATAATATCCCATCCTTTTAATGTGAAATGGAGCTTCAGTCTAGACTAATGTGATCCACAAACTCCCGAGTGCACTTCTTGCAAAGCTTGAATTGATTCTTTGTCTCCTAAACACCGTAAGAGTACTTCTTTAAATGATATTCTGTACAGTGTGTATTTATAGTAAAGGAAGTGAGGTACACGACGATGAATGTTAGTCTTTCTCCTTGGATCTTCTGGAAGTATCCCATAACATAAGTAATCAATGATAGGTTGTCGCCAATCTTCTTTTACAGCTTCAGACATGGAAACGAGGTATTCAACATTATTTTCTACATCCTCATCTGATGGAGGTACTACCCATTCTTGGTGGACAGTAACTTGGGTCTGATTTGGAAGAGTCAAGGTTAAGGCCAGAGCAGCTAGGGTATCAACTTGCTTATTTTCTCTCCTTAACATATGTTGGAGGGTTACTCCTCCAAGCCACCCCATCAACTTCTGTACATAATCATGATATGGTCGTAGCTCAGACATTCTGATTTTATAGCTTTCCAAATGCTGCTTGATCGCCAATTGGGAGTCACAAAGACTTGTAATTGCAGTTGTTTCATGTCAGCTGCCATCTCAAGTCTAAGTATTAAAGCTTGATATTCAGCAACATTATTAGAGCAATGATTTGTTAGGGTAAAAGAGTATGGGATGACCTCTTCTTGTGGAGTGATGAACACACACCGGTACCAGCTCCATCTCGATGTGCGGCACCATCAAAGTACATCATCAATGGGGGTCTAGATTCAATGACCATTGCATCTTCATCAGGAAGTTCATCGCTCAGTTCCCAATCATCAGTTATCGGGTGGTCTGCCAAGAAGTCAGCTAATGGTTGTCCCTTTACAGCCTTTTGGGAATGTTCTCAATCTTAAAC
>NW_025829524.1:0-4217 GCF_002878395.1 Capsicum annuum | reverse complement strand
ATTTGGGTAACAGTTAAAGTAAACCGGGCCGTCGGCGAGGTTACTCTAAATTACTCCTAAGAGAGAGTCGTCAAAGTTCAAAAGACGAGCATCTCTTAGAAGAGCACAGACAGGGATGTCTAATCCTTGTCGAAAAAACGAGATTTGCTCCGAATTGCCAAACGCTTTTTGGGAACGCAAACGACACCTCGTTGAACTCCCTTACATCTCTGGCTTCGATGAACAAAACATCCCCACTAAAGCCAGACCAATCCAAATGAATCACGAGATGATGGAAATCTGCAAAACAGAGATCAATCATCTTCTTGAGAAAGGTATCATCCGACCTTCTAACTCTCCATGGAGTTGTTCAGCATTTTATGTAAATAACAGTGCTGAAAAGGAAAGAGGAACACCTAGGCTTGTAATCAATTATAAGCCTCTGAATGCAGTCCTGAAGTGGATCAGGCATCCAATCCCTAACAAAAGGGACCTCCTTAAGAGAACTTATAAAGCTAATCTTTATAGCAAGTTCGATATGAAATCTGGTTTCTGGCAAATTCAAATTGCTGAAAAGGATAAATATAAGACAGCATTCAATGTTCCTTTTGGACATTATGAATGGAACGTCTTATCCTTTGGGCTTAAAAATGCTCCCTCTGAATTCCAGAACATTATGAATAACATTTTTAATGATTATTCTTATATGACCATTGTTTACATTGATGATGTGTTAATCTTCTCTGAGAACATTGATTCTCATTTTAAACATCTTAACACTTTCTTTAAGATTGTTAAATTAAACGGTCTGGTAGTAAGCGCTAAGAAAATGCAGCTCTTCCAAACATCTATCCGATTTCTAGGACATGATCTGCACCAAGGAAGTCAAAAACCCATCTGTAGAGCCATAGAATTCTCTACCAAATTTCCAGATGAAATTACGGATAAAACGCAACTCCAAAGGTTCTTAGGAAGCCTAAACTATGTTGCTGATTTTATTCCTAACATTAGACAGGTCTGTGAGCCTCTTTACCAGCGCCTTAAGAAAAACCCAGTTCCATGGGGTCCTGAGCAAACAAAGGCAATCGTCAAGATTAAGTCTTTAGTAAAACACCTTCCTTGTCTAGGTATCCCCAATCCAGACGCCTTCATGATTGTTGAAACAGATGCGTCAGACATAGGATATTGAGGTATCCTGAAGCAAAGAGTAGATGAAACATCTTTAGAACAATTAGTGCGTTTTACCTCAGGAGTATGGAATTCAGCCCAGAGGAATTACAGTACTGTAAAAAAGGAAGTTTTATCTATAGTGCTATGTATCACTAAATTTCAAGATGACCTTATTAATAAGGAATTTCTTCTTCGTGTTGATTGCAAATCAGCTAAAGAGATTTTACAAAAGGATGTTAAAAATCTCGTTTCTAAACAAATATTTGCTAGATGGCAAGCTCTTCTATCTAGCTTTGATTTCCAAATTGAATTTATTAAAGGAGAAAATAACTCCCTCCCCGATTTTCTAACAAGAGAATTTCTACAGGGCCATGAGACCAACACTGCCGGGCGGTAGCCCCAAAACTGAACAACAACGGATGGCTCGACCATTCGACTCACCAACACCAGCCTCAAATCCATTGCGGCCTACAGTCCCACAGAGGCCTACCGTCAAGACGGAAACACTCAACAGATATTCTGCTTTGACAGAAATACAATTCCCTAAACTATCTCCACCAATTCCCACAAAATTGGTAGATTTAAAGACAAATTTACCCCTGGATAAAGGGTCATCAGCAGCAAGCTCTTCCTCTATCCAGACTAAACAAAGTTATGCCATGAAGGCCCCAGAGACCTTCGCCCAAGCAGTAAATCCTACTGCAACAAAAGTTACTCCTCCCTCTCCTGTTAAAGAAGAGTTCAAATTTGTTACTTCTACGGTAATGCCTATCATTGCTTTAGATAAAGCTTATGAAGGATACCCCATCAACCAGCTAATCAAGCCAGTATATACCAACAACAACTTTGTGGATACAGAAGATCCACTAAAAACTCGAAGATTTTATGAAGCTATTTTGGTCGACACAGATTCGATTGAAGTAGAACATTCACTGGATAACAATAATCCAGATTATATTAGTTATTCAAAATTTACCATAAAGAGGATATTAACTCCTTTTAATTGGTTTGTTGATCATTTACATACGCCCATTGCTCTATCCATGCCTCACAGGCCTCAGACCTATAATTGGCATGATTACAGAGCAGCCTGGTTTAATTTCATTTATGTTCGTCCAGGACATACTTGGTTTGTTAAATATTGCCCCGCCATGATAGAGGCCACTATACCGAGATGGTTCTATGAATGGTGGACCTACTTTGGGGGAACTAAAGACGTTCTCCCTCAACAATTTCTTAACAGATTTCCAGACTTCCTAGTAAAGGAAGGTTGCTCCACTCTGCCCGAGCACATTCAAATGTGCAAATTCTTTATCAAGAAAAGGATATCATACATCATCTCCTGGAACTTCTCCAAAGAAGAACAGCACAGGATCAAATACCTGTCCAAGGAGATCAAAATTAAGGGTTGGACTCCTAAGCCAACAGCTCCCAAGACTCCAGATAAAGGAAAAGCTGCCACAACGGCTTCTCCACATTCCTCTACTTCAAAGAAAGTATTAAAGGAAAAATTGAAACAAGCACTGGCCAAACTAGATGGACCAGACTCTACAGACAACACCGAAGAGTTGTTACAACTTATCGCTGAAGCATCCTCGACCGGAAGCAGCAGTGACAATGGCGATATGCTTGATCCCAAAGGGATCGCTATGGCCTACCTTGATCCCTATTAAGAATAGGAAAAATAACCTTTCCAAGAGATAGAGGTCCAAAGGGCCGGAATTACCTCTTGAAAGGGCAATTTACTATTCCTAAAAGGAATCTAGAGTTCTCTAACGGACAACCTTGGCTTTTCAAAAAAGCAAGCATCATTTCAGACACCGCTTTTCAAAAAGAAAAAGCAAGCATCATTGCAGACATTACTTTTCAGAAAGAAAAAGCAAAGCACTTATTTTTGTCGGCAAAATCTTAGCCGTCCACTTGTATTAGATCTATCTCTCTTGATGTATTTCTCTGCCTATAAAAGGCCCGTCCCTCCTTTAGAGAAGGCATTCAGAAATTTCCCTCATACGAAATTCTCTCTGCCCATTCTCTCTTGTAAACTTGTAATGTTTTCTTTGAAGATTTAATAAACTTGTAAGTTTATAATTCTCTTTTCTTTCTTTTACTGCTTTATTTCACGGTTAACTCCACGATCCGTTTACTTGGTATCGGGCTAAGGATTGTACATCAGGTAAAAAGAAGAAGATCAACCTCCTTGATCTGCCTGATGAAACCAGAGAAAAACTATTCTCTATCATGGAAGACCCATCTGACATATCTGACCCTTATTCCTCTTCTGAGCAAGACTACAGCGACGAAGATTATATCAACGCCGCATATGAGTCTGATAGCTCTCAATCCGAGCAAGATTGCGAGTGCAATGGCACTTTCTGTATTTGCTCTCCGGTGAGGACGTTGGTCAGCCTGAAAAATAGGTCGTTAAGCTTAGGAGAAGCACGTTAGACCTTGTTGGTGGTCCCGTCACTGAGTAAAACATTTAGCTGTTCTTAGAGTAAAGCCATTAAAACTTGTTAAGATCCCATAAGCCATTGATTTACCTGCATAATTGTGTTTAGTAATTGCATATTTGATTATCATGATATGATTCTTTTCAAATAAATCTGCTCTGTTAGTCTCTAGACAGTATTGTTTTCATAATGAATAGTCACATCAAAAATACTGTTAATCTATCTTCTTCGGCAACTCCGATTGCCACTATTGAAAATAATCTTCAAAACTGGAGTATACCAGAAGAATCTTTCAATACTATTTATCAAATAGGAAAATTTAGTTTTTAAAAAAAACATAACATCAAGACCTCTGAGTCTACTGTAGCCATTAATAATTCTTTGGAAATTATTCAACTGTTCAATAAATTAGATATAAACAGGTATAAAAACCAGTTTAATTATCTGCATGTTGGACTTGTACAAGTTGCTATTAAGCCACTCTTTCGACAAGGATTAGACATCCCTGTCTGTGCTCTTCTAAGAGATGCTCGTCTTTTGAACTTTGACGACTCTCTCTTAGGAGTAATTTAGAGTAACCTCGCCGACGGCCCGGTTTACTTTAACTGTTACCCAAAT
>NW_025829523.1:0-1168 GCF_002878395.1 Capsicum annuum | reverse complement strand
GTTATTCTGTCATAATAGGATTCTCAGTGTTAGGAGGAAATTCAGGCGGTTGAAGGCAATCGTAAGGACCAGTCGACTTAAATGTGGGCTCGGGAGCGTAATGCTGATCACTAAAAATATTCAATACAGGGTCGCTTGTAGTGTGAGGGATCACAACCGTTGGATTGACATTAAAAGCAGGAGCTCCAGAAGGGAGTGGGGCTGCAAGAGCATGAATAGCAGGAGGAGCCGAGCATGTGGTAATTTTGTATTGAGGAGTGAGAAAATTAATATTGGAAGTGTTTGGATACTGTTTCCCCGGAGTAGGTCCTGATGCATGTTGTGGCGTGTCGACCAAAATAGGAAATTGTACATGTGACAATGGAGGCAAACTAAAAAGATATTCCAGATTATCTACAGGAAATAGAGGAGGCGGCAACCCATTAGCCCAAGCTCGATGCATTTCTATCATTTGTTGCCTCAATTTCCGAATCTCTTCATTAGCTCCTATATTCTCATTCCCCAAACTCCCCATCTGATTAGTGAAAACAAACTTAGTATCCTTGTTGGCCATAACTTTCTCTGTGACTTGGAGCAATATGGAGGACCAGCCAAAATGCCACAAACCAACCACCTTAAACTAACTGGACAAGAGATAGCAAATGCGTTAGAGTTCAACAATTTTTCAAAACCTCTTCTTCTTTTTTTTTCTTGAAAAAAATCATCGAACCCTAGAAGGGTACCTACATATCTCACCTCCAAAAGGGGAGAATCAGGTGTGCGTAGTTCGTGAAGTTTTGCCAAAATGGCCAATTAAACTCTTTTTTCTTTCTTGAAACAACGTGTCAAAAGAATTGATGAATTTGTTTTTTTTTTAGGTTTAAATCTCTATACAAAATGAAACCTGTGATTACCAAAGAAAAATCTTTTTGGGTTTTCGATTTTTGAATTTCATGTGAAAATGAAAGTTGAACCTATTAAAGGAAAATCTTTTTGTAGTTTTCTTTTAAAGACGTATATGAAAAGCCTACTCTAAATGGAGAGTGAAGAAATATATTTGGATTTTTCAAATAAGATCCCCGAACCAAGAATAGGCTGCCTACGTAGCTCACTTCCGAAAAAGGAGAATCAGGGGTGCGTAGTTCGTCCATATTGGACAAATAAAGATTAACTAACAGACTGACCCTAA
>NW_025829522.1:0-1573 GCF_002878395.1 Capsicum annuum | reverse complement strand
ATGAACTCTTCTATTTCCTTACCCTGTAGTTTGATAAATTTTGTATTCTAAAATGAAAATGACAAATGAATAAGGAAAATATGGATCTTTAGAAAATCACCAAAGCATCAATTTTACAGATAAAATATGTCGGGAGGCATAATATAATGTCTGATGTTTCCCTTGCAACATACATAGTAAGATCACGGCTATAATAAAGCTGAAGTGGAGTCTGGATTGAGAATCAACTGACTTTTGTTAGGATTTTTGAAGAAATACTTTAGTTTTGTTTCATTGAAAAACAAATGTGAGTATTTAGATTTTGGAGATCATTGGGGTTTTTCTATGGGAGAAATAGCACCGAGACCCTACAACAATATTTATATGAGTAAATTATTTTCTGAACATGTGAAGTTGTGGCTTGCGTAAGGGTAAAATGTTAGATCAAAACCAACTAGGAACCAAAAGTAGTGTTTCCAAATAGTAAAAAATATTATGAAAACAAAGAACACCAAGGAATTCCTAGATGAAAAAATCTAGACGCAAAATTGAAATTGCCCAAGTTAAAATGGAGGCCAAGAAAGACTGCTTTCGTTTTTCGTGCCCCTGGTGGAAACACTTATTTTCATGTTGCACAGACTAATTAGATATATCGAAATTTCTTCTAGCACAGATCAGGGAATTAACAAGAAATAATTTGTCTTATTTAGTTTAAGATGTAATAAAGCAAAGGAAAAATACCTACCAAACTACAAATACCTAGACGAAGCCTTCAAAATAATATTTTACTTGGATCGATGATCCTCCACCGAGGAAGTATTTGCATTAGATTGTTTGACCATATACATCTCACGTTGCTCCTGTTATATCCTTTCAAACTTGTCCACCTCAGCTGTCCTAACAGAGGTGGATCTAGGATTTCGAGGTTGCGGGTGCCATGTCACTTTTAACGTTAAAGCTACTACTCAAAAAGGACACTTTTTATGGGCGTTGCACTAGAATTTGGCTTGTTAGTAAGAGATTTTTGAAGAAAAATTTCATTAAAACATTATCGAAGAACCTAATTTTTACGAATTCAGTTAATTTTTCGCTTTACATTTTGTTATTTATACTGCCCCAAATAAGACAAATATTTTGTCGATTGTATAGACTTTGGGTTTCGATTTGATTATTTGTCTTTTCAATTTGTATAGACAAATAGATCAAATAATAAAAATGTTATTATTATTATAAAAACTATTGAAAACAACATTTTTACTTTTCTGGAGGTAGTGTATGGACTGCATATTTTACCTTCTCCAGACGCCACTATGTGGGAATATATTGAATTTGTTGTTGTTGTTTTTATTACTATAAATTGTGTAAACAAGAGTTAAATTCAACTTATAAGTCAGCGTGAAAGTACAAAATAGTTGTCAACATTCAATGGATATTTCCAATTCTATTGTTAAGAAATTATAACATCAAGCCAAACATCATTATTATAATTTACGAGGAGAGGTTAACTATAAATTTGAAGGAAGAAGGAATCTTCAACTATGTTCTACACTAAAGTTAAAAATTCTTAAACAAAGATTACCCAAAAAAAAGAGAG
>NW_025829521.1:0-2365 GCF_002878395.1 Capsicum annuum | reverse complement strand
TAGAAAAGGATCCTCCATTTTTTGTACTACTCGACCTCACTGATACACGAAAATACATATACACACAAAACCATACCAATAGCTCCACTTCTCCATTTTTCCACAGAACCATACCAATAGCTCCACTTCTCTATTTTTCCATTAAAGCACATATACACTCAGATTTGAGCGATGTTTTTCTCCATTGAACACCGTACACACAGAAATTAAAAAATTAGAGTAAAACCTAGAGTTTGAGGTGAACCAAAGGTGAGAATCGAAAAGGGGGATCTCGTTTGGTCACTACTCCAGTGAATGCATTACCGGAGAACATCAAAATACACTGAGGTTTGCTGGAACTAGAAACTGGTCGGTTCGTTCTCGGGTTGATTTCGGTAGGGACTTGCCGAAAACTGTACATAGTGCTTTGGATCTTTTCTTCGTAAATTCTATTTTCGGTGTTCACGCGCATTCTTGGTCTTCTGTTAGAGTCAAGTTTCAAGGCTTTCACATTTCAAACTGATTTGGGAGTCGAGGTTTGACATTCCTCGAGGTTTCGGATGTGGGTTTTACCGGACTTAATCGGAATAATACATCGATTTTGAAAGTTTCTTATAAGGTCCAATTTTTATCTCTTTCTTCATAATTTTTTGTGATTTCTACGCGAATGATGGTGTGAATTGTTGCTTTTTTTTATTTGGTGTTTGATTTTTGTGATTATGAATTGCATGGTGGATTATTGATGTTCCGTCTGTGTTTAGAATGAAATTTTGGGGCGGAATTGAGAAATTTATAAGAGGGTAAATTTGGATTGATTAAGACTTTGGTTTAATTTGGTTTAAGTATGAATATTGTTGAATACGATAGTAGCATGATTAGGCCGTTAAATCGATAGACAAATTCTAGATTTTGGGGTAGGCAACTCATAGGATTCTAATCACCAAATGTGTAAATATTTGTGTTCAGTGATTTTTTTCCTTTTCTCGCATTTGAAAATGTATTCATTTAGCCGGGGAATGCCCCAAGACACATTATATTTATTCATCGGGGAATGCCCCAACGTAGTTTGATGGCGAAGGCGAATCGTGATGAAGGCCCGAGGCGTCGGGTAAATCACGGGAGCATAGTTAGGATTAGTGTAAGTAAGATAGGATTTATTTTTGCATTTTTTTTATTTTGGATTGTATGAATTGGACTGGACGCCGTGCTTTTGATTCGTTATTATTTCATTTGTTTGTTTGATTGTTTTACGTGTTTTGTGTGGTTTGTACATTCGTAGTGTCAAAATTAGCCGATACGCTCCACCAAGAGACCGTGGTCGAAGTACGGGATCGAGGGGTGCCTAACACCTTTCCCTCGATCAACAGAATTCCTTAGCTGGAATCTCTGTTCGCAAACCAGTTTAAGGAGTCAAATGGTTTTGAAAAGAACTTTCCAATGGTCACTTGACACAACGGATTATACCAAGTGGCGACTCTGAATAAAAAATGTAAATAGTACTTTTTCAAAATAATTTTTTAATCTTTTGTCACTTAATAATAAAAACCCTTTCAAACTTAAAACGAATCTTTTTGTAGTTAAAAAAGGGGTGTGACCGCTCTGGCAACTCTGCTGGGGATATTTCAGAATTTGGGCTTATTTTTGGAGTCGTATCGGCTTTGTTTGACATTATGGGTATATAAATATTGTTTGTGGTTATTGTTTATGTTATTGTTATCACTGTTGTGTGTTTCTGTGCTCTTTTTTTTTTTACAGTTTTCCTTATGTGTTACCGCTTTATATCTGGCATCATTTCCATAACCCGATTCAATTCTTTCTGCAACAAGTCTCGGAGTGCACGTCGTGCGCACTAACTCTGGTTGAGTCACCTTTATTTTAGGGGGGGAGCCGTTGGATGTATGGAGTAGGTGGAAAGCAAAGCAGCACTATCGACCATATGCTCCCCCGAACGGTCTTGTTAGTAAACCACAACGTAGGTCAGCCTTTAGGTCATTCTTATGTGCATCATATTGAGACCTAGCGGGGCCTACACGGTCCTATGTAGGAGACTCACCCCTAAAGCATCCCTATGTGCTAAATGTTGCATCTTTGAGGGTAACGTGGTCATTTGACGGACTGATTTGGGGAAAGCATGTGTTAGAAGTAAAATGCGTAGGTAAGAAATGTTGAGAAAAAAATATATAAAAAGTGAGTCGAAAATAAAAAAGAGAGTTTCATGATTTTAGATTTCTTTATGGCTTTTTCAGTACTCAAAAAAATAGGATTTCTTTACCTTTCGCATTCGTTGTCTCAAAAACATCAAAAGATTTTCCTCTTATTCCTTTACCATGCATTCATAATTTGAAAATTTTAAAAAGATTTTCCATTTATCTCAATTAGCATGCAT
>NW_025829520.1:0-1244 GCF_002878395.1 Capsicum annuum | reverse complement strand
ATGATGTAGACACGTGATTTCATCCTCTTAAAGTTCAATTTTATTCACTTTTACCCATGTTATGTTATCCTACCGTGTACCCTCACCCGTGTGATAATCCCTCCACAAAATGACAAAAATAACAACCCCCTAACTAATCTTGTTTTATCCTAATATTCTAACAACCCACCCAATTAAAAAACAACACCTACCTACCCTATCCTAACAAACTCAACCCCACCTCACCACTACCCCTCTACCCCACGTGACCCCACCTACCTCACCACTACCCCATCCTCACCTCATATATACACACACAAAAGGGACATATTCAGCAGTTTTTGGGATTTGAGAAAAAGTAGAACATTCCAATTTTCTTTTCTTCTTCAGAGGACACTCCACGGAATACACAGACCCACACTATTTTTCTCAAAGTTCCCATCAACATACACACATATATAATTTAGAGAGCTGAGAGAGAGTGGCGAAGGAAGGTAGCTAAGAGAGATAGAGAGAAAGAGAGGAGATCGAGAGGAAGACGGTAGGTTTGAGCTTCACCGGTGAGCTCATCATCGGACCAAACCATTTCTTCACCATTTTTCTAATTCTACATGCTCAAATTCGCACATACACAGCTACACGAGAGCACCACGCCATCGAGAGAGAGAGCAACGAAGAGAGAAGAGAGATCGATTGAGAGAGGATAGAGAGAAAACGGAGAGGGAGAGAATAGGGTCAACAAGGGAGCTTGAAATCCTACCCATTTTCTTTGATCTCTACTATCACCAAGCTCACCGGAGCTCTGAGGTCGCGAAGATAGTAGTTTCGGTGACCAACTCCTCAAAAACAGTTCGAAACACCCAGGAAATCCATCGGAGATTGATCGGAAATCCACCAGAGATTGATCAGAAATCCACCAGAGCTTGCCGGAGCTCCGGCAAAACCAAAAACGTGATTCCAGTTCAGGACCCGACCCTCATTCTATTTCTTCGGCAAGTCCCGTCGGAAAACAACGCGAAAAATAGGTAAGGGCTTTCCCCGTTCGTGATTCTGGTACTGGTTTGGCAAAAACAGTGAAATACCAAGGCTACATTGATTTGGATTGAGGTTGGTCGAGGCTTGTTGGTTCCTTGTTTGAGGATCTCGATCTCGGATTTTTTTTTATTATCAACGATAACGAGTTCTATTAAGGTCCATCTCTTTAACTCTACTCTTTCATTTTTTTTTCGGATTTTGGTTAATGCCGTGATTTTGTGGTTGGTTGA
>NW_025829519.1:0-1041 GCF_002878395.1 Capsicum annuum | reverse complement strand
CTAAAAGGCCGGCACATAGTGGTTTTCCTGATTCCTTTAATGATTTACCTTATTGGAACAGTGTTGATGACAAAGCTTACACATCAACTTATCGAGAAGAGCTGAAATATTATCTTCGGTCGCCGCCAGAGGATCGCAGACGACGGATTAACATGTTGGATTAGTGGAGGAGTAATGAAACACAATATCCTGTGCTTTCAAGATTAGCTAGAGATATCTTGAATGTTCCAATGTCAACCGTTGCATTAGAGAGCGCCTTTAGTTAGGGACGACAACAGCTTGGAGACAACCGACACTCATTGGGAAGCAATACAATGAATATTCTAGTTTACCTCAGAGATTGAATTAGAGCGGAAAGAAGAAACCAAGGAATGAAACCGGAGCCGAACGACAAGCTGAAACTTGAAGAAATTATGTCTTCACGGGAGAACTCAGTAGAATCAAGTCCAATGCATGGTTTTGCCCCCATTGACTTTGACTATCCTATGCAAGTTCCGGCTAATATTAACATGAATGAGTTGGAAAAAATGATGCATAATTTGTAGATTTTTCATTCATGTAATTATAAATTTTGGATCATTTCGCAATCAATAAAATTCAACATTCATTCTCTCCTTGTCCTTACTTTGTAATTTTTTTCATTTAATGATTTAAATTGAATTTCTACTTTAAATTAAAAAATTACTTCTAATATATTATTAATTTACTACCAAGTATTATTAATTTGTTATATTAAGTAGCATATGTTTTGTATATTTGTGTATATATCTTATATAAATGTGTATATTTAATGTATACATGTGTATATATTTTATAAATTGTATATATATTGTAATATATGTTTTATTTAAAGTAATACATATATATTGAATGGTGCGTATATGTGTGTATATATCTTCTATAGACGTGTATATTTAACATATACATGTGTATATATTTTAAAATTAGTATATAACTACATATATATATATATATTGGAACGTATATATATTACAGTATATTTTATTTAAAGTAGTACATGTACATTGAATGGTGCGTATA
>NW_025829518.1:0-5975 GCF_002878395.1 Capsicum annuum | reverse complement strand
CAGTTTTCAGATTGTGTTAGTTATCATGTAGTAGAGATTTCGTAGACAGGTTGCAGATGTTGCTATTTAGTTTTGGATTTCGTTCTTAAATGCTAAATTCATATCAAATTTATGACCATGATTCCGCCTTGCTATAATTTCCATATTTACTTGTTTATGTATGAATGGTGTATATGATTTCAAGTTAGAAGGGTGTCCAGGCCTTCATAGTTCGGGATGATCATCACGGCCAGGGCCTCAGTTCGGGTCGTGACAGAAATCCTCCCATAGAGTTGACTCAGGACAATTACCCCTAGTCTGTTCCCATTTCTCATACCATTAGTACGCTACATCCTTCAGTTAATATGCAACAAATGCCATACCCTCCATATTTGTGGCATAAATAAAACAGAAGTTCTTTCCTATCTCATCCGAAAAACCTTGGAGATCCCCCTCAACCGTAACACCAATAAAGATTGAAGGATTCAACCTTATGACCTAGCCAAACCTTGTGGCCTCAGAATATTGAGTAATAGAAACACGATGCTCAGATTGAGAAACTACAAACTCTGCCAACATATGAATAGATTGATGAAACTCAACGTTCATTACTTCAGCCTGAGGGGCTCAAGAAGGACTAGAGAGAATCGGTGAAACTCTAGGACAATCAGAAACTGGACCCCTAGACCGAGTTTGGACCCTATAAGTAGAACGAATCCCATTAACAATGTCCTCAGGTAGGACAGAGGAGTTTCTATGAGCTTCAAATCTTAGAGGAGGCATGATCTGAAAAGTGAACAAATGGGAATTAAAGAAGATTTTTGGACCTTAGACTCTACAGGTTGAAAATAGAACACAAGAAAGAGAAATATTCCTAAATTCCTTTTAGCCTCTCCCTTATGAGTATGGTGTACTACACATCCTTAAAAGAGACTCTACTCAACACAGCTTTGTGGAGAACCAAATGACCATGAACCTAGGGATCTGATACCTATCTTACACGACCCAAACTATGGCCAAGTCATGTCGAACATCTCAAGTCCGATCGAGACTAGAAACTGTCCCCAATACCCAACCATAACCACTTTGTACCCTAAGTCGGATTAATTCTGAACATATAATAAGATAAGGCAAAAATAACTAAAAGAAATTAAATAAAGTCCATAACCACAACCAACCAAGTATCAAACAAAATATCCAACTGGTGTCAACCCCAATGACAATACCAATACCAAAGATAACACCAATACTGACACCGCCCATGCCCATAGTAGTCCCATAAAGCCTCTAACAAGAATTAATAACATCCAGTCGAGATATACCCTAGACCATAGCCAAAACCAAACCAAAGAAATAAAAATAATAAAATAAGTCCATAGCATAAAATGTAGTCTTCTGTAGTATGAAAGGTCACCACCTCATTCTTACATAAAGTTGTCTCTAAATCCAAGCCACTGAGTATGTGGAATAGTATGGACGGTTCCTACATTGCATGGGCATACATTACCCAAAGATGGTTAGTGGAATGAAAGATAGCATGTACTTAACAATAAGGATAAAATGATGCTACTATGCAAAACCAAAGTAAATAACCATATGCAATCACATACATACGTACATACATCTATAAATATACATATACATATATATATCATGCTGGGAAAGGGAACCAGGTTTAACATGCATTTAAAACCTTTAACTAGGGTTGTGTAGCTTTGTTGTCTTAAAACTACCCATGGGCTATATGGGTTTAGCTCCACCTGCTGAAAGGTACCCGGTGCGTGCTAGCTGCATGAATCAAAGAAAAAATTGAGATGACTAGTACATCTCAAAAAATATAAGTGTGATATAATGCACATAGTCACCAAGACCAAACCTCATATCGGCAAACATGAGTTTCTATCTTTGGTTCCCTAAGGACCTCTACCTTCCACTACTTTGCTAACATCTCCCACTTTAAGACCATATTAAAACCATTCACACATAACCAACCATTTACCAAGTAGTTATTTTAATTAGGCATAACCATTGGTGTCATCATACCAAAATTAGAGCTTGTAAGTCTATCCATTTATGACATACCAAAAACATTAAGCTTTTTTAACTCCAAAGTTTCCAATTAAACCAAGACCATGGCCACCAAGGACTCTCCAAATAATTTAAAAACATCCAAACTAATTTAGGTCCACTACCATGTTATGTAGTGCAAAGATTTCAAGAATAGTCAAACTATGTGACAATTCTTATTGGCAATTTAACAAACATGTTGGGGGCATATAGTTTCCAAATCCAAAATCAAGTATCTGTTGACCATCCCCATGAAAACACAAGCTCAAACCATAAATATAACATGAAAACCATAATTAATACATCGGAAAACATTATCCAACCATAAACATAAAAAATCCCCAACACCTATTTAAAAACCAAAACAATACCACAATAATATAATGAAAAGCATTCATTAAAAGACCCTAACTTGGAGGTTCCTTCTTTGCATTCCATCCCGGTGGTAAATAAATTTCCTGAGGTCATTCCTAATGACCTTCCTTGTGTTCTTCCTGATAGAGAGATTGAGTTTGGGATTGATCTTTTTTTGGACACTCATACGATTTCTATTCCTCCGTATATAATAACTCTAGCTGAGTTGAAAGAACTTAAGGAGCAATTAAAGGATATTTTAGACAAGGGTTTCACCCATCCTAGTGTGTCCCATGGAGTGAACCTGTGTTATTCGTATGTAAGAAGAATGGTTCCTTTTCGATGTGTATTGATTATCGATAGTTAAATAAGGTTATAGTAAGGAATAAGTACCCTTTTCCTAGGATAGATGAGTTGTTTGATCACTTGCAGGGAGCTATATTTTTCTCTAAGATCAATCTTTGATTTGGATCATCCGTAAGAACGTTAAGTTCTACTTGGTCAAGACGAATCTTCAAATTCTTGATTTCTCCCTTTAGAGTGGAGATCTCTCCTCTGAGATCCGCAAGACTTTCCTTATCGTCCCTAGTGACCATCTTAGAGAACCAGAGCCTAGCTCTTTTCCTAGCTCAGATTCTCCTTCCACGTCCGGCAAAGCTATTTCAGCCATAAAGGCTTATAGCGAACATATAGCCGTAAAAATCGTCATAAACAAGGACTTCGTTCTTAACAGGGTCGCCCTCTTTGATACAGGAGCAGATAGTAACTGTATCGTTAAAGGTCTTGTGCCTACAAAGTACCTTACAAAAAGTACCTCTCGCCTTTACTCAGCGACGGGAGAAAAAATGACAATTCATTATCAACTCCCTAAAGCTCATGTCTGTAACAATGGCATTTGCCTTGTTAATGACTTCGTTATCACCGAAGATATCACTGAAGATATCATTCTAGGAATACCTTTCGTCAACCAGATTAGACCTTACTGGAGTGACTACGATGGAATTCGTACTACTCTCCTAAACCAAACCTTATTCTTCCCTTTATTAAGGCCCCTCTCGCAAGAAGAAGGAAACCTTATTAAAGAACAAACAGTCTTTAAAATTAATAGACTCTCTTCTCATGTCAATTTTCTTAAACAAGATATTCATATTAAGAAAATTGAGCAATCTTTGAAAACCCCCGAGATGATTACTAAGATAACCAATCTCCATAAAAGTGGTGACACCTCTAGGACTTGTGAATCTAGCTTGGGGCGCTAGAGTTGTACCCATGAGTCAATAATATACTCTGTATATTATCGCAATTTCTCTGGTATTATCCTTACTGTTCATATTTTTTGTTTTAACATTAAGAGTTAAAACATCCATGATGTTAGGATCATTAATATCTACTGAGAAATTAGGTTAACAGTTAAAGTATACCGGGCCGTCGGCTAGGTTACATTGGATGACCCCTAAGAGAGAATCGTCAAAATTTAATAGACGAGCATCTCTTAGTATAGCACAGACAGGGATGTCGAGGCCCTGTCTAAAGAGTGGCTTAATGGCCACCTGAACAAGCCCAATATGCAGATAATGAAACTGACTTTTAAATCGGTTTATATCTAAGTCATTTAAAAGTTGAATAATTTCTAAAGAATTATTGATAGCAACAGTAGACTCAGAGGTCTTAATATTATGTTTTTTGAAAAAACTGAACTTTTCGATTTGATAAATCGTACTGAAAGACTCTTCTGGAATACTCCAGTTTTGAAGATTATTTTCAATATTAGCAATCTGAGTTGCTTTAGAAGAAAGATTGATAGTATTTTTTGTATGAATGTTGGGATTCATATGAGAAAATACTGTCTAGAGACTGACTGGGAGACAACAATTTTCATGTAAGGGAACACAAATAATTTACAACTATGATACAACCTAGAATAAATTAAAGCAATACATCGAAGGCTTATAGGATCTGATCTAGTCTTAATGGCTTTATAACAGACTTATCTTAAGTATTATCTTAGTGACGGGACTACCAATAGGGTCGGACGCTTACCTTAGCTGAGACCACACTTTCAGGCTGACCAACGTCTAAGACCGGAGATTAATCAGTTCCTTCAAATACTTAAGAAAGGGTGAATAGCCCATACTAAAGGAAGATCCCATTATAAGACATGATATATTAAATTAATTTATTAAAGGTATAATCATAAATGAAAACAGTAAGTGCTCTCTTATGAAAATTAGTTTCCCATGCTCTAGACAGATTATGTACTTAGCTGATCATGCTAGGTACATCTGCCAACATGGCTCTGATACCAGAAAACGGATCGTAAGTATAATCTTCAAACAATTCAAATAATAATATAAAAGTAGAGAAATAGTATAAAAGAAAAGGGTTAAACAACTTACAAGTTTATTAAAACTTCAAAGAAAACATTACAAACGGGATTACAAGAGAATGGGCAAGAGAGAATTTTCTAAATGGGTAAATTATCTGATGCCTTCTCCTAGATTACAAGCTGCCTTATATAGACAGGAAAGAACTAGATCATACATCTCGTGTGTACATTTGTAAGGCTTAGATTTGATCTCTAAAAGTAGATTCTTCTTTTCTTGAGTAGACATGCCTTTTTTGAAAAGCTGTCAGGGTAGTGTCTTTTCTTTTAGAAAAGCATTGGATTCCTTTAGCTTCTAAAAGCTAATTGGTGGGCCTTCTGTCAGGATAATGGCTGTCCTTTCTCCTTTGGAAAAGCAAGTAGCTTTTGGATTCTTATTATGAATAGTAAATTGCCCTTTCAAGAGTAATTCCGGTTCTTTGAACCTCTACCTTTAGGGGAATTTCTCTATTCTTAATAGGGGTCCAAGTAGGCCATAGCTATTCCTTTAGGATTGAGCATATCACCATTATTGTCACTACTCCCTGTCGAGGAGGCTTCTTCTAGAAGTTGTAATACTTCTTCTTCATTGGCGTCTAGGCTTTCCATATCTTGTAAAGCCTTTTTTAGTTTTTCTTTGAGGGCCTTCTTACTGTGAGAGGCCGTGGTTGAGGAAGTTGTTGCTGATTTCTCCTTGTCTGGAGTTTTCGGTGCTGCTGGCTTGGGAGTCCAACCTTTTACTTTTATCTCTTTGGATAAGTATTTGATACGGTGTTGTTCTCCTTTGGCGAAGTTCTAAGAAATAATATAAGAAACTCGCTTTTTGATAGAGAATTTACACATCTGAATGTGCTCGGGGAGGGTTGCACACCCTTATTTAGTGCAGAAATTCGTAAACCGGTTGATGAATTGTTGAGGAAGAATTTCTTTGATTCCTCCAAAGTAGATCCACCATTCATAAAACCACCGAGGGATAATGGCATCTACCATTGCTGGACAGTATTTAATAAACCAGGTGTGGCCTGGTCGGACATATAAGAAATTGAACCATGCCGACTTATAGTCGTACCAATTATAAGTTTGTGGCCTATGCGGCATAGATAGTGCAATGGGGGTGTGCAGGTGATCTGCAAACCAGTTGAACGGAGTTAGTATCCGTTTAATAGTGAATCTCGAATAATCAATGTAATCCGGATTCCGTTCATTCATAGAA
>NW_025829517.1:0-1162 GCF_002878395.1 Capsicum annuum | reverse complement strand
TTAGGTAACGAGTCGTAAAAACTCCTCAAGAGTTGTATGGATCCAATAATTGTCAAACCAGTAAGTTATCCATGGATTATGCTGAGATAATACCTTGGACACGAGTCATAAGGTGAGGTCACAAATTGTAGGGTAGGTCTCATGACAAAATCAGTAAGATGGTCCAAGGTTGCTTTCTTAGTAACGACTAAGACTCCACAAGTCATAGAGTCTGGTCAGGAGTCGTAGGGTGTGATTCGTGATCATACCAGTAAAGATGCCCTGACTCACTGCCCAGACTATGAGTCCAGGCAACGACTCATACCCAGTTATCACAAGTCATGACGTGACATATAACGACTGGTGACAGTTTTTCCTGTGTTTTATTTAACGAAACTTTGGCCATTTTTCTCTTTTCCCAATTATAATCCACAATCTAAACTACCCTAAGGGACCTCATAACTCCCCATTTCTCAATCTTAAAATACTCTAAAACCGTCTCAAATCCCCAAGTCAAGAACAAGCTAGGGTTGCTAAGGATTTGGCTTCTAGAGCTCCAATTGGTGATTTCCCTTCATAATTCACAATACTTTCAAACATGTATCTCTTCCCCTAAATATATTTTATTAAAATTATGTTTTTAGAATTGCTATTTATGTAAATAATTGATGATTTTGAAAATTAGGTTGAGGGCCTCTAAATGTTATTGACAGAATTGTTTTTCCCATGGTTTGTGTGAATCATTCATAGTTTGAATTGATAGTTTTTGAACTTATTGGATGCATGGGCATGGTAAATGGGAATGAGGGTCATAGATTCCTTTGAATAAATGAATTTGGAATTGAAATTGGTAATAACCTCAACCCACCTTGCGAAATTGGCTTTGAAATGTGAGTATATGCATATTGTAATCGCTTTTGGAATATTGCACTATATAAAAGGCTAATGGAACATATATGGTTCTAAATTGAACCTTGGGGGTCATGGATTCCCCCAAGTTGATGGATCATTAACATTGAACCTCAGGGGTCGTAAATTTTCCCATGTGGATGAATAATTAGAGCTTGTAGATCATGGATTCCCCAAGTGACGATAATGTGAATGGCCTATTGATAATAGCTCGCAAGTGTAGTTGGTATGATGATACCAACATGTTATGACTTAATGGATGATTATTAGTTCA
>NW_025829516.1:0-1663 GCF_002878395.1 Capsicum annuum | reverse complement strand
TTGACTTAATAATCACATCATCCACGTAGACCTCAATCTCCTTATGCGTCATGTCACGAAACATAGTGGTCATGGCTCTCATATATGTTGCTCCAGCATTCTTCAAACTGAACGGCATCACTCGAAAACAATAAGTTCCCCATGGTGTGATAAAAGACGTCTTCTCTGCGTCTTCATCATCCATAATGATCTGGTGATATCCGGCATAGCAATCCACAAAAGAAGTAACCTCGTGTTTAGTATAGTTGTCTAGCAAAATATGGATGTTGGGAAGTGGAAAATCATCTTTTGGACTGGCTCTGTTCAACTCACGGTAATCAACACACACTCGAATTATGCCATCTTTCTTTGGTACGGGAACAACATTGGAAAACCACATGGGATAACGAGCCACTCAAATTACTTTGGCTTCAAGTTGTTTCATGATTTCCTCTTTAATTTTAATACTTACATCCATTTTAAACTTCCTCAACTTCTGTTTGACAGGAGGTTACGCGGGATCAGTTGGCAATTTGTGAGCCACTAATTCAGTGCTTAAAGCAGGCATATCATCATAAGACCATGCAAAAATATCCTTATAATCCATTAATGCTTGAATCATTTCATCTTTTAGCTGTGGCAAAACATGTACACTGATTTTAGTTTCAATAACCTCTTCTTGATCTCCTAGATTTATTAGCTCAGTCTCATTCAAATTAGGATTCGGTTTGTCTTCAAACTGTTCCAACTCTTTGCTTATTTCTTCTAGTGCTTTTTCTTCATCATATTCCCCATCCTGCTTCATTACATCTTGATTAGTTTGGATTTTAAGATCAGGCTGAAAATTCTGCATGCATGTCATGTCATTAGAATCAGCATAAAGAGAACTGTGTAAGAAAGAGAAACAAAATATATTAGACACAAAATAAAAGGGACATTGCATTTCATTAAATAAAAGATAGAAGGGTTTAAACATAGATACCAACATAACATAAACAAACTAAAAATCTAAATTACAACCCTGAAATAACTCGGATAAACAGAAAGAAAAACAAAATAAACTACCAAAACTCCCTCCTGACTGGGAGAGGAGTGACTTCCTAATTATTGAGCCGGATAGCTGGACCTATGAATTGCACGTCTGCCATACTGGTACCTTCTCCTGCTTCAACCATATCAATTTCAATAAAAAGGTTCTGGAAGTCATCAACCAATTCAACTTCAAATTCTATATGCTTCGTGACACCGCTCTTAACAAATGATTCACTGAGTAGTGGCATGGGGTGAGGGAGTGACCATGTTTCCTTTTTCCTTTCCTTAGCTTTTTTCAGATCTTTAGCCGTAGGCTCAAACCCCAGACTAAATGTGCCCACGTTCTCACTCGGATATATGGGATGAACTATACCGTGCAAAGACGCTCCCAAACCCTTTCCTAGCTCAAATTCGTATTTCTAAATTTCACTCACCATCATGATAGAAGCAGAAGACAATTGTGGTCCCGGTATAGCTTGTCATTCAGGGATACGACTCACTGGCACTGTATCAAAAATTTGATAGACGAATGTCTCCTCTACGTTATTTGCTTCAATAAGAGACAAGGGAGAATCTTCGTAGGCTGAAAAATCTCCTTCACCATGAATAACTACTTCTTGCCTGTCATGCTCAAACTTAATCATTTGGTGCA
>NW_025829515.1:0-1457 GCF_002878395.1 Capsicum annuum | reverse complement strand
TTCATGTGGGAGATGAGATAAGTAGTATAGGATGAGAGATAATGCTTCAACTTCTGTGCTACCCAAGTTAAGGCACAACACGTCCTTTCAAGAAGAGTATACCTGGCCTCATATGCGGTGAACTTCTTGCTAAGATAATAAATAGCCTACTCCATTTTGCCTGTTACATCATGTTGAACCAGGACACAACCGAAAGAATTGTCCATGACTAATAAATATAAGATCAAAGGCCTACCAGGCTCCGGGGGTACCAGCACGGGCGGATTTGACAAATATCTTTTGATTCGATCGAACGCTTCTTGACATTTTTTAGTCCATTTTACCGCAGCACTCCTTTTCAGCAACTTGAATATGGGCTCACAAGTGGTCGCGAGTTGAGCAATAAACCTGCTCATATAGTTCAGTCTACCAAGCAAACTCATCACCTCCATTCTATTCTTGGATGGGGGCAAATCCTGAATGGCTTTGATTTTCAAGGGATCCAATTCAATTCCCCGAAGGCTGACTACAAACCCCAACAGCTTTCCAGATGGAACTCCAAATACACATTTTGCCAGATTGAGTTTGAGATTATACCTGCGAAGCCTTTCAAAGAACTTACTTAAATATTTAACATGGTCGGCCTGATTTTTTAACTTAATAATCACATCATCCACGTAGACCTCAATCTCCTTATATATCATATCATGAAATATAGTGGTCATGGATCTCATGTATGTTGCTCCAGCATTCTTCAAACCGAACGGCATCACTCGATAACAATAAGTTCCTCATGGTGTGATAAAAGATGTTTTCTCCGCGTCTTCATCATCCATAATAATCTGGTGATATCCGGCATAGCAATCCACAAAAGAGGCAACCTTGTGTTTAGCACAGTTGTCTAACAAAATATGGATGTTGGGCAGTGGAAAATCATCTTTCAGACTGGCTCTGTTCAAATTACGGTAATCAACACACACTCGAATTTTGCCATCTTTCTTTGGTACAGGAACAACATTGGAGAACCACATGAGATAGCGAGCCACTCGAATTACTTTGGCTTCAAGTTTTTTCATGATTTCCTCTTTGATTTTAATACTTACATCTGTTTTAAACTTCCTCAACTTCTGTTTGACAGGAGGGAATGCGGGATCAGTTGGCAATTTGTGAGCCACTAATTCAGTGTTTAAACCAGGCATATCATCATAAGACCATGCAAAAACGTCCTTATAATCCATTAATGCTTGAATCATTTCATTTTTTAGCTGTGGCAAAGCATGTACACTGATTTTAGTTTCCTTAACATCTTCTTGATCCCCTAGATTTATTGGCTCAGTCTCATTCAAATTAGGATTCGGTTTGTCTTCAAACTGTTTCAACTCTTTGCTTATTTCTTCTAGTGTTTTTTGTTCATCATATTCTCCATCCTGCTTCATTACATCTTAATTGGTTTGGATTTTAAGATCAGGCTGAAAATT
>NW_025829514.1:0-1103 GCF_002878395.1 Capsicum annuum | reverse complement strand
CATAGTTTACTTGGAATGATTCTTACGTGTTAGCTTCTTTTTATGTCGTGGCAATAAATACAAGTTTTAAATTTATATCTATTCATCTCCTTTGTTTGTTTGAAATTACGGGTTAACTTATTATTAACTAAATAGATGAATGATTTGGAGAAGATATTTTATAGTAATATTGTTGCTTAAGATTCTGCCATGATTCTTGAAGCTAAACAGGATGAGTTGCAAAATGTAGTAAGGAGGTAACGTATCTGAATTTGGGATTAAGCTTCCGCTGCAAGATCTACAGAGCAACCGTTTTGTACTGTTTGCCTTGATATTTTACCTAATCTAGTTTCAAAATGCTTTATTCTATTTTGAAATGACATTATTTTGGAGCTTACTTATTCAACCACTGAGCACATCAAAAGTTAGGCCTTGAGAATATCATAATAGCTTTCTTTATCATATAGCTGGATAATATGATCTTTGAAGATCTTAGAGATAAGTTTTTTGTTCGTCACCGATATCTTTTAGTTAAATATAGAGTTCTAGTATGGTCTGCTGATATCTTCATCTCCTTTATAAGAACGCGATCTGATATATTTGAAGCACAGCCTTTAGGTAATTTGACATTTTTCAAGACGCTGCAAAACAATCTTTTCTGTTCCGGTTCCATGAAGAAAAAAGATTGAGGCAAACTTACATTTCCGTTACTATCTTCTACTGATTGTATTGTACATATAAAGTATTATATTGTACATAAATGAGTAAAAATTACTATTGTTATTTATATACGGTGGACATTGAGTTTATTTCGCTTCTCTAATACGTTTATCCTTTATATATTGAATTTTGTTTAAGTAAAAATCCTGGCTCTATACTAGCTGGCAATTGGATTTGAAACTATCAACTTGGGTAGACATAAATTCCTTACGCTAAATAACAAATGGAAGGCGTTTGTCCCTATTATTCACCAAGAAGATGCAACAAGATTTCCTCGCTCTAATTGTTTAAATCTTTCTTTCACGTCCATATATATGTGGTTCTCTTTATTCTAATGAAAGAGATGGTTGTGTTTTGAACCATTAACTCATGTGTTTTCAGCCTATAAAGAAAGAGTTAATGGT
>NW_025829513.1:0-1854 GCF_002878395.1 Capsicum annuum | reverse complement strand
AGAGTAACCTCGCCGACGGCCCGGTTTACTTTAACTGTTACCCAAATTTCTCGGTCGATATTAATGATCCGAACATCATGGACGTTTTGACACTTAATGTCAAAACTAAAAACATGAATAGTAAGGACAACACCCGAGAAATAGCGATTATATACCGTGTATATTATCGTCTCATGGGTACTACTCTAGCTCCACAAGCTAGATTCACGAGCCCTAAAGGGGTTACCACCCTGATGGAAGCAAACAAAGACCGTAGCACAGTCTTTGTTCCAAAGGCTCTAGTATGGGATGATATCCTACACAGTAATGATTGCCACTTTGAGGCCATCGCCCAACCTATCCGGAGTTACTCCGAAAGATCTCAGATCGAACGGGTTATTCAACATCCGGATGGATCTATAGATCTAAAATTTTTAGGAGTCGACCCTTCTCGACTCTCATCATCACGACGGTCCGTCTCCTCAAGAGCCTCTTCCTCGAAAAAGGAACGAGAAATTGATGACCACGACGGCCCCGATGATAAGGGAAAGATTAGAGGAGTGGACTACTCTGGTCCTATCCCAAAAGTCTATTATCAAAACTCTCAGGTCAAAGCACCTGAAAATCTCTACGAACCAGGAAGCCCTTCGGCCTCCGAAATGGCTCCCCCTCAACAACCTCGGCGCGACTCTAGCCTTTTTGTTATTCGAGCAGATAACGACGAATATGTCCCGGATCTTCAGGCCTTAAAGGTCCGATGGAACGATCCACGAGATACCCTCAAAAGGAGATGGTACGGAAGTACTTATTCTCCAGAACAACAAAAGGAGCTTGGTCGGCTATGGATAGCTGACATGAAGCGACTCCGATGTGACATGGAATTCTTCTTCTGGCTTGAAAAAACTGGAAGGGTAAAAAACCAAACAGAGTCGCTCAACGCTATCGTTACCAAATGGTACACCCAGCGAAATACGGTGGTAGAATCCACCACCCCTCCTCTAGAAGGACTCAACATTTCTTACTCTAACGAAGTCATTAAGGCTTCTCCCTTCAAAACTAAGTCTGAAAGAGGTACAATGACACCTCAATGCAGAGACCTTGATAGAATAATTGAACAAAACAATTATACTAATCAAGCTCTCCACACGATTTCTCAACAGATAGAGGACGCCAAAAGTTCTCCTCTTTCTGCCCCTCTACCAGTAAAGAGTACTCCATGCTCTAAACCTCTTTCCAATCCTATCTTTAAACTCCCCGAGTTTCATAAAGATAAGTTTCCCGACCTAAATGACGATTTTAAATTGTCCGAACAAATCTTGGAAAAAATCAATTCCAAACTTACCAAATTTAAAGTCTCTCAAGAAGCCTCTAGCTCTAAAGACTCTTCGAAAGAAAAGGGTTCTCTATCTAAGTTATCTAGTGAGCGGTTTACCACTAGAAAAAACTATTATCGAAAACCTTCTCCTCCGGATGTACAGTTCGAAGAAAATCCTTACCTCTCCACATCCAATCATGATGGACGAGGTATAACAGAATGGAATATTGATGGTCTGGCCGAACACCAATCATTACTGTGTAGGATATCATCCCATACTAGAGCCTTTGGAACAAAGACTGTGCTACGGTCTTTGTTTGCTTCCATCAGGGTGGTAACCCCTTTAGGGCTCGTGAATCTAGCTTGTGGAGCTAGAGTAGTACCCATGAGACGATAATATACACGGTATATAATCGCTATTTCTCGGGTGTTGTCCTTACTATTCATGTTTTTAGTTTTGACATTAAGTGTCAAAACGTCCATGATGTTCGGATCATTAATATCGACCGAGAAATTTGGGTAACAGTTAAAGTAAACCGGGCCGTCGGCGAGGTTACTCT
>NW_025829512.1:0-2183 GCF_002878395.1 Capsicum annuum | reverse complement strand
TTTAAGATGCATATGACACCTACTCTAAATGAAGAGTGAAATTTTTTATTTTTTTTTCAAATTCCTATACAAAATAAAACCTATTGTTACCAAAGAAAAATCTTTTGGGGTTTTCAATTTTGAATTTCATATGAAAATGAAACTTAAAACTATTAAAGGAAAATCATTTTGTAGTTTTCTTTTCAAGGCATACATGAAACACCTACTCTAAATGAAGAGTGAAGAATTTTTTTTTTTGTATATTTTGAAATAAGATCCCCGAACCAACAATAGGCTACCTACGTATCTCACTCCTGAGAGAGGAGAATCAAGTGTGCGTAGTTGTCCATATTGGACACTTAAGGATTAGATAACAAACTAAAACTTAACTAGAGCAACACAATTACAGACAGACGATGAAAAATAATCTTTTTGAATTTTTGGATTGTGAAAAAAAAATCAAAAGTCATAAAGAACTTTAAAAACTTATGAAACTCTTTTTTTTCTTTTCGAATTACTTTTTTTTTCTCTTTTTTTCAACACTTTCTTATCTACACACTTTACTTCTAACACATGATTTCTCCAAATCGGTCTGTCAAATAACCACGTTACCCTCAGAGATGCAATATTTAGCACGTAGGGATGCTTTAGAGGTGAGTCTCCTACAAAGGGCCATTCGGGTCCCTCTAGGTCTCAATATGATGCAGATAAGCATGACCCAAAGGCTGACCTACATTGGGATCCACTAACAAGGCTGTTCAGGAGAGCGTATGGTCGATAGTGGCTGCAAAAGCTTTCCACCCACTCCATAACACCGATGGATCCCCCTCCTAAAATAAGGGTGACTCAACCAGAGGTCGTGTACAACACGTGTACTACAAACTTGTTGCAGAAAAAATGACTCGGGTTATGAACATGATGCAAGATATAAAGCGGTAACACATAAGATAAAAACTGTAAACAAAGAGCACGTACGCACTCAACATTGATAAATAATAACACAAAACAACAAAAACAAAATGTCTATACACCTATAGTGCCAAACTAAGCTGATACAACTCCAAAATAAGCTCGAATTCTAAAAAATCCCCAACAGAGTCGCCAGAGCTGTCACACCCCTTTTTTACCACCAAAAGATCTTATTTTAAGGTTTGAAAGGTTTTTTATTATTAAAGTGACAAAGATGAAAAATTATTCTGAAAAGGACTTTTAACAATCAAAACTCAGAGTCGCCACTTGGCATAAATCGGGTGTGCTGAGTAAGCTTTGGAAATTCTTTTTCAAAATGGTTTGACTTTAAAACTAATCCGCAAACAGAGATTCCGACTAAGGAATTCTGTTGACCGAGGGGAAGGTGTTAGGTACTCCTCGATCCCGTGGTTCAACCACGGTCTCTTGGTAGAGCGTATTGGCTAATTTGACACTACAAATGTATAAAACACACAAAGCACGCAAAACAATCAAGCAAGTAAACAAAACAAAATAATCCAAAATTTAGTGTCCAGTCCAATTATATAGTCTCGAAATAGAAAAATGCAAAAACATAAACCTACTCTATTCTAGGCTAATTCTAAACTACGCTCCATTGCTTTACTTGATGCCTCGGGCCTTCATCATGATCATCTTTCGCCAACATAGTATGTCGGGGCATTCCCCGGTGAATAAATACAAATACCTCGAGGCATTCCCCGGCCAAATAAATACACTTTTCAAATGCGGTAAACAAGACATTCAACAAATATTTCAAACATTCCAATAATCCCTAATTCTAAATTTGCCTACCCGGCCTAATATTTATCTGCCCGCTCGACGACATATCTAATTCAACAGCAACAATGAACCAAAATACCATAATATTCACTTTTTACCAATTTTCAATCCCCGTCCCGATTCATTCTCAACCACATGATTAAACCATTTCAATACAAATCCACCAATCAAGAATAACGAACATTCATCATTCACATCGCGCATAGGATAAGAGAAAGTCAAGACGACAATAGCCAACCACACACAATAATAAAAATTAACTAAAAATAAGAATAAGATAAAAAAAGATGGACCTTAAATTGGGCTTTTAATCACCAACTTAAACTGATTTTAATGATGACAGAAGACTCGCGGACCAATGAACCAC
Source organism: Capsicum annuum (assembly GCF_002878395.1). Classification (NCBI taxonomy): domain Eukaryota; kingdom Viridiplantae; phylum Streptophyta; class Magnoliopsida; order Solanales; family Solanaceae; genus Capsicum; species Capsicum annuum. The sequence goes on along the minus strand of NW_025829512.1, from coordinate 67 downwards.
GGACAGACCTTGAACTCAAGCTCGCAAATTGAATAAAAACCAAAACCAAACTAATTTCCAAGCAAAA
>NW_025829511.1:0-1237 GCF_002878395.1 Capsicum annuum | reverse complement strand
TTACTATACAATATTTTTTGTATCTCAATTATCTTATTGTTTTGTTATAGGTTTTGTTTTTATAATATTTGTTGTTTTTGTTTATAGTTGTTGACTGTTTTGAACTATTTTTTTCGACCATCGGAAACACTCTCTCTAACTTTGAGATAGGGGTAAGGTCTGAGTACACTACTCTCCTTACCCTTCCCAGACCCCCACTTGTGAGATTTCATTAGGTGTTGCTGTGGATTTTGGCTGTTGAGTGAAATTGAAAAAGAATTTTTAAAAAATTATCATTGGATTTTCTTACGAAATAAGAACTCTGAATCCAATTCGAGGGAATTTGATTACTTCCTAATATTAGTGGAACTATGCATTCATCTCTCCTTGAGAAGGTTGATAAATAGTCAAACCTCTCTATAACTGGATCGCTTGTTCGGATTTTTTTGACTGCTATAGTGGAATGTTGTTTTAGAGAACATATAATATAACATAACATGAAAAATTGGTTCCACAGATAACTTGCCCGTTATAGTGAAATGTTTTTGTTGAATGTCGCTGATATAGTGTTATTGAGCACTATACGTTATCTGAATATCTAGTGCTTGTACCTTTGTTGTCTTGAAATTGGGTGCTATTTGTATTGTTTTATGAATCCTGGTCATGTTATACAACTTATTGGGATGATAAATTTCTTAAATTTCCACAAATTAGGATACTTATTTTTTCTTTTATTGGTTAGGTTGATGCTTAGTTTTGATTATTTGATCATGGTGATTCAGTATATTGCAGCATCATTTGTATGAGACTCTCTAGAGGACATGTTAAACAAGAAAAGCTTAATAAAATTCATCATCAATATGGGATTTACTGAGTTTTATTACTCCTAGAGTACTTGTAGCTTAGTGAGTTTAACAGTGGCAAAGCCAAGAATTTCGCCTAAAGTGTCCAATATATATACACAGTATAATTTTTCGACATGCTACTAGTGTAAAGTGAGTTTTAACTTTGTTATATTGATGTCTAAGAAACTGTTGCTGACATGCACTGGGAGTCAGAAGCTTTTTAAGCCTTCTGGAATGTAATGATTGCATTTCAATGGATCCACTTTCTGAGCTTGTGGGCTTCATTTATTTTGATGTTATATGGTGGATGGTGAGACCTACTGTATTCATTCATATTTTTCTCTTAGACATATTTAGCTGTGCTTTCTGGATAAGGAAAAAAGAAGCATTATGGGCATAGTCTATTATTAAAT
>NW_025829510.1:0-2703 GCF_002878395.1 Capsicum annuum | reverse complement strand
GTCGGCTTAACACAGAACAAGCTGACAACATGGCAGAATTTCAACTTCTATGTGAACAATTAGAAACAAAACCTAAGGGTAACAAAGTGGCAGGAGATGTCCTACTAGCACATAGTCCCAAAAACATCTCGACGGTAAAGCAAGATATGCGGATAGCAGAGTCTTTAGATGAAGCTAAACGCCGTGCAAGGGAAAAAATTCCTAACAAAGTGGCAGGAGATGTCCCACTAGCACCTAGTGCCAAAAACATCTCAAAGGTAACCTCAGATATGCCTATGGCTGAATCCTCGGAAGAAGCCAAACACCGAGAACCAACTCTGAGGACTTTCTCTGAAATTATACAATCAGTAACCACTGAAAAAACTTCTAAGAAATCAGAAAAAAGGACTAACTTTTTATCTGGAAAAGATATTTCTACTTTTCAAGTTGGTAAGATTCATCCAAAAGAAAAAGAATATCTGACATTCAGCAGAATGATTTATGACCTCCCTGAATCATGTGGAACAACATTTGGAGTTCTTGAGAACAAAAGCTTATATCCAAGAATCTCCATATTCCCAGGAAAGAGGCTGATTTCATAGCTAAATTATTTGAGTTCGTCTATCTTGATAGATTTTATTCTAACCTGATCTATCTGAGATAGAAGGGCTACCTATGCATCTGACAAGTTCAATTAAGAATTTTGCCGGAAATGAAGCCGTTTATTGCAGATTCTACAACATAGTTATGGAATCTCAAGATGATCAAGTATATTTTCTCACGGTCAATTATTTTGAAGTGGAAAAACTAAGGAATTTTAGTATTAGCGCTACAGGTGTTAATAAGAAAATTCCATATTTTAACAAGAAATGGATTCAAACCAGACGAGCATTAGGGATGAAGGTTGTTTATCATATCCTTAAAAACAAGTTCGCAGCAAATTATAAAGTCCTGAATAGGAATACAAATTGGGTTCTCATGACTAAAGGAAAATCAAAATCAGCTGTCTTAAGAGACAAAATAATTGAAATTGAAACTCATCAATTTTTAGCCACTCCAAACACATGGAATATGGCCTATAAGTTCTTAGAACATGCACATCTCAAAAGAAATGAAGAAGAAGATGACTCTTCAATGTCTAAAGAGATGTAATCTACAGCTGTAAAGTCTATTCAGCAAAAGCAGAAAAGGATGTAAAGCAAAAGCATCTAAGTCAACATTGTCAGCATCAGACGACAAAAATAAAATAAAGAAGATTGGACAAGCTGGACCCCACAATCCAAAATCAGCCAATCACAAGATAAAAGAATCTTAGCTTTTCTTTTAATCTTATCTTGATTGGGGATTGAAAGATAAATATTAAATTATATAGGGACAACCCTACGAGAAATAAATATTGTAATCTACCCCTCCTTACTTCTATAAAAGGAGAGATAGAAAAACTTAGAAGATAGACTACACTTTCTCTGAAATATGTTCTTTCTCAGAAAATTGTTAGGTATCTTCTTCAATGAGTGAGTAAGCACTTTCTCCCGCCAGGGAAAAGTAATAATAGTGTGTATGTAAGTATAAAGAAAGATCTGATTAAAGATTTTTCTTATGCTGTAATAAGTTCAAGGAATAAAAGTTTGTTTTATATACCTTGTCAATTTTTTATGCTGGTAAAAATGATGGTTGCGATCATCGGCAGTCAGACATTTCCAAAGGAAAAGAAAAACAAGGATTACTAGCAGCTGAATTGCTAGAAAAACATCAAATTTGTAAAATGAAGTATATTCAAGAATATACTTGTGAATTTGAAACATACTACTACCAGCTATTCGATAGTAGTAAAAATTTAACTCCATTTGTGGATAAATATTTTAAAAAATTGTCAGGCTATTGGGCTAGTTATTTTAGAACAGAACATGTAAAACAAGATCAAACTGATGATTCTTTAGGAAAAAGGATTACTTTTCTTAATCAAAAACTTAGTCAACTATGTATGTTGCATAATATGCAGAGAAAAGCTAATAGGATTGGTACTTAGGTCTACTGTGAAGACACGGAAGTAGCATCTCAATGGGGACGTCATGAGAAAAATACTTTTAAAAGAAAAAGAAAACACAGGAAAACTAAAGTATTAATTAAAAGAAAAATATTTCTAAAAAGAATTTCGTCCCATGGAAAAGGTATTACAAAAAGCGTAGAAATTTTAAAAAGAATTCTACAGACAGATGTAAATGTTGTTGAACAAGCGGTTATAAAATCTTATCAAGGATTTTTTAAACTATAGAACCTATTAGAATAATTTTTTGAACTTTTTATATTATGATTGTAAAACCTGATTTTTATTTTGGTTTCCCAAAACCAATTTCAATATTCTTTTAATACTGGTTGTACAACCTTCATATTAAAAACTATACACTATTCATGATTTTAAAATTCCCTATAGGTACTACGTAATACAATATGTATGACTGTATAAGGTAGATATGAAAACTAATTTTTCTTATGCTAATAAGTTCATGAGACTATAGAGTATATTTATGTACCTTTCGTCTTTCCTTTACGTTGGTCGTATCAACACCGCAGTGTTTCTCCTTCCGACTATGAAGAACCCCTTTAGCCTTTTTTGTCCTACCGTTTTGGCTACTGTTCCGTTCTTCCTTCGTTTAGGCCAATGATCACAACCATCATTTTTACCAGCATAAAAGATTGACAAGGTATATAAAACAAACTTTT
>NW_025829509.1:0-1936 GCF_002878395.1 Capsicum annuum | reverse complement strand
ACAATTTTAGCACTTTCCTCATTTATGTTTTTAGCCTCAAATGATGTAGATAGCCTTCTTCTAGGCATTTGTAGTGTACTTCCACTTCTTGATTCATCAAACATATCCTATAAATCAATGGTAACAAAGTCAAAAAATTGGAGACGGATTTAGGGCGGGTTCTGTATGTAAATGCAAATTCAGAATTTAAACTTGATGTATCGAAAAATACAAAATAATGGCATCCACTATTCATTTTTCGGCCCTATCTTTGAAAAATAGTCACTTCCCAGAGAATTTCAAGTTCCTCGAGGGCCACATTTTGGCTCTATGTTTTTTAAAAAATAACCATTGCATTGGAGTTTCAAATTTAACATGTGAAACTCCATGAGAGATTCCATGCACATTGTTGACTTTTGCCACTATTCGAGCCTTGTGACCTATAAGACACACAGAAACAACTTTTCGCCGTCGCCCCAAAACTCTCCTTCCAAATAAATTAAAAAATATATATACACATATAATAAGATCATAGAGTATAGGATTAAGGATCTTACAAGTGATTTTCTTGCATGATGAAGTTGTGAATTTTGATTTTTAATGAAGCATTTTTTACCACGTACACTTGCTTGTGCTCTCATTAATGCTTGCTTACCATGAAGTGTAGCACTTGCTTGTAATTTTACTAATCCTTTTAATGCTCTTAATGCCTTTTTTGCCTGTAAAATCACATAGCAATAATTAAAAAAAAATTATTACAAGAAAAAAAATAATTGTTTTCTTACCAAATAACCCCTAACCAATCCTTGTAATTTTACTAATCCTTTTAATTCTCTTAATGCCTTTCTTGCCTATAAAATCACATATCAATAATTAAAAAAAAATTATTACAAGAAAAAAAATAATTGTTTTCTTACCAAACAACCCCTAACCAATGCTTGTAATTTTACTAATCCTTTTAATGCTCTTAATGCCTTTCTTGCCTGTAAAATCACATATCAATAAATTAAAAAGAAATTATTAGAAGAAAAAAATAATTGTTTGTTGGTAATTTATTAGCAACTTGAAAATAAAACAGATTATCTGCTACAATTGGAGGTGAATGAATCATATGTATTTTATTTTTGACATGAATTATAACTTTTAAAAGTTCATGAATTTAGTGGTCAAGTTGTGTTTGAAGATAAAAATAAAATTAAAAATTTGTGAGAGAAATTTTTTTTGAAGAAACTCAAAAAATGATTTTTGAAACTTCAAATTATATACTTTAAATTTTGAAGTTCAAATAAATTGTCAAACTGATAAACAAACATTATTTGAAAATTAAAGTTTATGAAATAACAAGTCTAAATATATCTTATACTGTTTATATAAACAACTAAACTAGTGTTTTACTGTACGTTTTAAAATTTTATCTTCAAATACTTATTTATTTAATCATAAAATTTAATTAAAGTTTAAAAATCTCATTTTCAAATATTTTCAAATTACAAAAAAATTGAAGTTCTTTATGATTGAAAGTCTCGAAAATTCAAAAATTGGTTTGAGCCCATTCTCGAATTTATGAAAATTTCTACTCACAGAACTTCAAATTTTTTTCAGAAAAAATAAACGTATGGTCAAATAAAACTTCAAACTACAAATCACTAGTCAAAAATCTTCAGAGAATTTAAGTTTCAACTTCAAAATTTATAGTAAAATTGAAGCTTTTATATCCTCTCGATTTTTAAAATTTTAAAATACACAAAGTAGTACTTTTATTAATTGCATTAAATAAAAAATTACTTTTAAAAGTATGAAAATAAATGATTAAGCAATTATTAATACTATTATTATTGTGATAATGTGATTTACCAAAAAACCACGAAACACCGTTTGAATTTTCATAGCAGCACCATTTCCTCTATTTTGACTGGCCAACCTTACCACCGCGTCCGCCGCATGTGCAGCGGCGACG
>NW_025829508.1:0-3071 GCF_002878395.1 Capsicum annuum | reverse complement strand
AGTCTTAATTATTAGTTGGAGGTGACAATTACTTTATTATGGATTAAGAAAGTTGGGGAAGTTTGAAAATAACTCACAAGTTTTTAAATTTATACTTTGATCCAAATGTTAGCCTATATAACGAAAAACAGAGGGAAAAAAGGCATCTTTCTCTCTCTTCTCACCCTTTCTTGTTTTCTCTCTCTTAGCGATTTTTGTTGTTCATTGTTGTTGCTGCTTCATTCATCATCTTCTGCTTCATTATCATCATCTCCTACTTTATTATTATCTTCATCTTGTTCTTGTTGACCATTTGTTGTTGTTGTTGTTATCACTACTGTTGCTATTTGACCAATTTCTTAGGTTAAATTTTGTTTCTAACATCACTTTCCACTTTGGCATTACTTCATAGGAGACGTTGGTAAGTCAAATTATGATTTTTAGTTGAATTTGTCATCTGGGTAACTACTATTGTGTTGTTGTTTTCCAACAATGGATAGAACCCAATCATGAATCCAACATAAAATCCATCTGTTTAAACAAATAAACCATCTGTTGGGACAGATGAGACATCTGTTTCAAAGAAAGACTGATATGTTGGATTCATGTTTAAACAGATGGGTCATCTGTTGCAACATTTGACATATATGTTGCAACAGATTAGTTACCTGTTGCAACAGAACCTGAACACGATTCCAACATAGGTTACAACAGATTAATAACCTGTTGCATCAGGTAAGTCATCTGTCGCAACAAGTTAATTATCTGTTGCAACTGTTACTCATCTGTTGGAATTAGCTTCAAAGGTGATTTAGTTATAACATCAATTCCAACAGGCAATTCATCTGTTGCAATAGATATTTAGACCCATAACATGAATCCCAATAGGTAAGAATCTATTGTGACTCATCACTTACCTGTTTCAATAGATAACACATCTATTGGGATTCATTCACGGCACTATGAATATCAACTTTTTTTAACAAATGACTTTATTTAGGTACCATTAATAGAGGGATTAATAACAATACGAGTGGATTGTCATGGTCATTGGGTCGAGAAGAGCAATCGATATGTATGGCATTAAAAGGAGGGTGAAATGCTAGAGACGATAGCTATGATAGTCCAAAGTGATGTTTCGTATGATGATTTTGTGAACTTAATCATCAGCTTTTGTGGACTGAATTGTCAACCGGAAAAATTCGCCATCAGCTACATGCACAGCTCCTTTGAAAATCAGAGGGTACTACCTTTCAAGATAATCGATCAGGTTCGGTTGCGTTCTTATCTAAGTGATTCAACTAGGCCAGTGTTAAGGGTATACATGGTTGAAACGACGAGAGAGAATGAGAACCAGAACGTAGAAGAAGAAGAAGAAGAAGAAGAAGAAGAAAAAGACTTCTTTGATGATAGGTTGGATGATCTAGACATGAATATTCCAGATGATGATCAAACACCTACGCCCGTTGATGCGACCGATACGATGCGCAGTTCTTCTCAATCAACACAATTTGGAAATCTTCAAGACGAGAGGACCGGCTTTTTTATTGGAATGTCATTCAAGGACAAGAATGAACTATCTAACACTTTGTTTATTTCTTGCGTGACAAAAAGCTTTCAGAATAAAGAAGGTGATTAATTCTAGCAGTGTCTTTTGCTTCAAATGTGCTAATTCGAACTGCAAGTAGTGGTTGAGAGTGGTGAAGTACGCAAGTTCTGACAGATTCGTCATTCATAAACATAAAAAGCATCACACATGTGGTTCGAAGCACATCTCGGGCCAAAATCCTCATGCCACGACAAAGTTCCTCAATGAATATTTCAGAAGTAGTTTCCCCGATGGAAATGCCCTTCAACAAGGCTTATGGCCAATCAAATCCTTACGAATTTGGGTGTCCTGGTCAGTTATTGAAAGGTATATACGGCCATGGGGATTTCCAAGGACCTGGTTCGGGGGACACTTGAGCATGGGTATGAAGTCTTGGATGCTTACCATTACATGATTGAGTCCACAAATCCCTGAAGTAAGACGGGCATTGCATCTAGATGAAAATGAAAGGTTCAAGTACTTTTTTGTATCCTATGGTGCTTGGATTCAAGATTTTCAACATTTCAGAAAAGGCATAGCCGTCGACGGTACCTTCTTGAGGAGCAGGTATAATGGAGTTCTGCTAGCGGCGGTGACGCAGGATGCGGACAAGGAATGTGATGCCTCTTATAGATTTTTTTAAAAAACTGCGACGCTGCATCGAAGATACCGAAGAGTTGTGTTTTGTATCAGATAGGCATCCAAGTATTCCAAAGATGGGTTCACTTTTCTTCACTTCAGCTTACTTTGGTTGTTGCATCAGGCATCTTAGAGAGTACATTCAAAACAACTATCACAACAAAAGGGTCGTCACCCTTTTTTTATAGAGCAGCTAAAGCATATAGTAGAGAGGAGTTTTTAGACCATTTCAATCAAATAGTAGATGTGAATCTCAAGGTAGTAGAATTTCTTGCACGTGTCGGTTTTGAGAGATCGAGATGGGCATTCTGTCCAGCAAATAGGTACATTCTTATGAATTTAATGTCTTGTTTAATTTTCAAGTTTAGTTTGATGTCGTACTAAGTGATTCTTTTCTATAGGTACAATATTATGACATCAAACATAGCTGAATCGGTGAATTCATTGTTTGGCGATGAAAGAGAATTTCCCATCAAGGCTATGTTTGAAAAAATAAGCGAGAAATATAGCGATTTTTGTAACGAAAGGCATGTGCAGTTCAAGTGCCTAGAAAAAAAACCTAATTTGTTCTCGAAATCAAAAAGAAAATATTAACGAACATCAGTTTGGGGAATAGGTTATTCTCTCATAAAATAGCAGATTACAAATTCCGTATCACCGGTCATGGTGATGCTGCACGGTCGATCTTCCAACAAGATCTTGTACGGGTAGAGTTTTTGACTTGGACAAAATACCTTGTCCATATGCTATGGCAGCCCTTCGAGCTCAATACAGCCATAAATATGGACCTGAAGTTTACTAGCACTCCTCTCAATATTATTCAGTGGAAAAATATGAAATGGCATATAGTGGGCATATTACTCCA
>NW_025829507.1:0-4436 GCF_002878395.1 Capsicum annuum | reverse complement strand
TTTATGGTTTATATATGTTCATATATCATAGATGTTCACAATTTACTTGTATATCAATTATAATCCCGCATTTTATCGGTTCAGAAGTTACACTACTGCTAAAACTGGCGTGTTTATGAGTGAAAGTCCTTTTTGAGCCTTGCATTCTCACATGGGTACTTTCCCTTGTGTTAATCTACTTACATGTTACAATATTTATACGACTCGATTGATTAGATCGGTATTGCCTTAGAAAAGTATAACATAATTCTGCAGGAAGGTTAAACTAAGCTCTATGTATATAGCTCCTATATTAGCTTATAGAGATTATCCAGGAGGCTGGAGTGGGATGTACCTTCAGATAGAATCATTATGCACCCGACACTCCATGAGTTCATACCACCATAATATTCAAATGATATGATTTATGCCTATATGAGTTGCTTCAATGCAAGGACACAAGGTGGGATACTTCCCTCATTTTTATCTTCCTGTGAAGTGTAGGGTCAAAAGAGCCCCATTTGTTATTTGTTTATGTACTGTAGTTAAGGTGGCTCCCTATGAGGCTTGTCTGCATGTTTTTGGTCAGTTGGTGGTGTATGAGAAGTTTTGGAATAGGCCTATTTACAAAGTAAACTCTTGTCAAAATTTTTGGAGAATATGGAAGTTAGTCAAATCTTGGGACCCTAAGAATGTCACGAGTAAATTCAAAATCCAAGAACTAACATTAATTTTAGAATAGAAACAACTCATCACCCAGCATTCGAGGACAAATGTTCCCAAGGGAGGGATAATGTAAGACCCCATGAGTTTGAACTTTTTAAATGAAATCGTATATATTATTTTGGTTTAGAATATTTTAACTCGAGTTGTATCTCTTAGTAATGACTTGATAAGTATGATATTAAATAATGGTTACTAAATATTTGCTTTTTAGTCATATGATAGTTAAAGGAGTAATATGTTGGTTACTTCACTCGAGTAGTATTTAAAAAAATATTTTTTTTATGAAATATTAAATACTAGTATTCTTTTATGTTTATTCATATAATAAAAAGGTTGAGAGTGATTAGGAAGAGGGGCTACAGTACTTACCCACATCTATTAAACATTAGATGTATACTTTTTGATATATCACCACCTCTTCATTTCCTTTCAATTAACCATTGTAGTGGTTCTTATTAGCTCTACTTGAATCCCACAGATTTCTAAGACCAAGAAATTTTGGTTACTCTTTATCTACTACACGATACAAAAGTCCTTCTATTATATTTTATAGTTCAAAATCAAGCGATGACTTAGGGTGGATTTAATGCTTTTCAAAGAAACAATCGGATGAGATCAACTTTAGTGATAGCCAAGGTAAGTTAAGTTTAAGATTAAGCATGTTAATAATTATACTTATCACATAGTATTAATGTTAATTCTCCACCATATTATAGCGTGGGTTAAAAATAATTTTTGTGGAGAAACATATCAATTAAAGGGTCTTGCGAGCTTGTCGCTTTTCTAGTGTCTGTTTGACTTGGGCATGTTTTTGAATAGGTTGTAATAGCTGTTGTACTTGCCATTTATATAGATATCATGCCTTCAAATAAGGGATTATGACACATAAGCATTACAAGGCAGGGCCTAAGGTAAGATCCTTTTTTTAGTTTGGGTTGGATTCTCACTTGTTGTAATAGATTGCTAATGAAAGCTCCTCCTTTCGTTTTTAGTTTTGAGATGAGATTTTCAGAAGTGTTTCAGTAAAGAAATCATTAAGATGGACTACAAAATATAGATTTTGGCTTCGAGTGAAAAGAGGATTGGCATGTCATGATATTGAGGCAAAACTCAAGGTATGTAAAGCTAAAACCTCCTTCCCCTTTAAGGCATGACCTGTAATAGTTTGTCCTTCCTGAAATAGCTGAGATAGTATACTTGATATATTTTAATATAGTTTTCAATTTCTATATGCCTAACACATGACCATATATCTTTTTCATTTGAATTTACGCATACTCATGTTTCTTCCGTCAAATTGTTGGGGTAAAAATATTTGTACTACTCCTGTCAAGTCAAGTATCTATAGAGTTTATTCATCTTCATTAGGAATTCTTATAATTCACCTAGTATATCATCATATGCTATGAATTATAATAAATGGCCATACTATAGTCGCACTAATATATAAAATTACATAGCAATATAGTCATATGGTGATATAAAGTACAAACGTTGTAATAGTTCGATACCATTAAAGAAGTTAATTGTATACGAAAAGAACTACTTGAATAACTAGACAGTATTTTCTACAATATATACTTGCATAGGCATACGAAGCACTATTTGATAAAGGTTAACGATGGGAGGGTATCATAGGTTTGGCTTGAAACACGCACGACGTAATTCTGTGCACAAAATTGAGACCAATCCACTATAACGAGCCCGAATGCATAGCATACCTGCCCTTGTGGCATCATTTGTATTTGGAGTCAGTTGGACTAGTTCCCCTGACTCGAGCCAATATATGACACATATGGCCTGCGGGTAGACCCTTATAGTGAGTCCTAAGGAGGGGCGAACCTTGCATCAGACCGCGATTACAGTTATACGTATAACATCTTAGTCAGGAGTATCTAGGTAACGCATATGGTACACTTGACATAAAGTGCCCTTGGTGGGCCATCATATGATTATTTGTATTTAAAGCAGGCACAAGACATCACTTAAGCAAATTGCTAGGCCCTTAATAACGATGATTTGTTCATAAGCGGTTATATGGTAAGTAAAAGAGGTAAATACATAGGTAACAATCTTATATGGTGTATTCGTCACCTGTTCTTCCATAAGTTATAATTTCATATAAGAGGTTCTAGTATTCAGTCATCCGCAGTTGCTCATTCTATTATTTGACTCATTGAGCATCCTTATATGTTTACTTGTTATTCTGTCTGCTTTACATACTAGTACATATTTTATATGTACCAATGTCCCTACGTTTGGGGGCACTATGTTTTTGTAAATACAGGATCAGATGTATCGATGAATAGATTTATATATTAGGCACTCATCCGTATTCAGTAAAGCAGTTGGTGAGCTCCTCTCTTACCTGGAGCGAATAAACATCTAGTACTTTTTAATTATGTTTTTGATTATAGTTTGGGTATGTTGGGGTCCTGCCCTGACCACCTTTTTTGGTACAATTACAATTTCTCTTATAGGCTTTGTAGACAGTGTTTAGTTGTCATACGTGGTCATAATTGTACATATTTCCTTATCATTGTTTGTAAATTATAACTCCTCCGCACAATATATATGTCAAGCCACATAGCTGACACTCATACGGTTCTTGTTCGCCATGCCTAGGCTAGGCTAGACGCGTGACAAAAGTGGTTTTAGATCCCTAGGTTTAAAGTGTCCTAGGAAGTCTACGAAGCCGTGTCTAGTAGATCTCCACTTATGTATGTGTTGTGCACCACATTTATACTGGGGGAGCCGCTTAGGCATTTAGGATTTTTGACCTTCTTTCATGATCTAGATCGTGCGACAAAGCTAGCTTATAAAGAGTTACTTCTAATTCATATTCTGCTTAATCGTCTTACGGATTCATCTTATTAAAGGTAACCTTAAATATGGCCAATGGATCAGACATTAGTATTTTCAAAAGGACGTTTACAGCTAAAAGTCCAGGGGCAAACTTAAACTAAGATTCGAGATAGCTTGGTGAGTTTAACCCTTCAAGTTCACACTTGCTTGTAGAATAAAGGTATATAGAGATTCAGGTCGATTTACCATTATAATTACATCGGTGTTGGTTATCGTAGTAGGTCCAATATGAAGATTACTCCTATGATTATTCAGTTAAGGGTTGTTTAACTACAGAGATAGAAAGTGACATATCCCGGTATAAATGCTGCAAAAGAATAGATTTTCAAGTTTGAAAGCTTCTCCATGTGATCCCTCTAGCAATTATAAGATTTGAGTACATGGAGAATGTTTACTATTTCCTTAGTAACATACCCATAAGCTTTAGGATAACGTATAATTTCAGTGTAGAGGCAATTAAATCGGGTCTTTATGAGTTTAAGATGCATTGATTACTTTGACTATTAGGTAAATGTATGTCGTCAATGTTAATTAAAGATATCCCTGGCTGGTCAACTAAGCGTAGATGCTTTATAGCACATTTTTTCAGGAGAATACATGGATCATCTACATAAAATACATGCATTTAATTATGTCGAGTAGGCAATAACCCACATGTTCAAATTCTTGGAAGGCTAGCAAGCTCAGGAATAAGTGCTATCATTTTGCAGGAATATATGGGCAGAAATTATCCCATTGTGATTTGTTTAAAAAAACAGTGTTAGTGTGTGGTCAAATGGATAGTAAAATATTGTCTGACTATCTTAGACTACGTGTATAAATGGAATTAGTTAGAATATGACTTTTATGAAAATCTTTTTTTTTTT
>NW_025829506.1:0-1262 GCF_002878395.1 Capsicum annuum | reverse complement strand
TTTTTTTACATTTCATTTATTTGTTGAGTTATTTCATGTAATTTTCGAAGGCTTCGATTTATTTTATACTGTCTATGAATATAATTAATTCTGAGTTTTGAACATGTTAATTGAAATAGAATACTAGATTCAAATATCACAACAGATAATACATCTGCTGCAACAGACGACATATCTTATCAGACAGATTTAGACATATGTTGTAACATGAGATGTAACATGTAGGTCATCTGCTAAAAATTATATAACAGGTTTTCCTACTTTTTTGATTTGCTCCAATAGATTACCAATCAGTTGCAATAGATAAGTTATATATTGCAATAAATCATAAATCTGTTGCGATAGACAGACGGGGAATATCTGTATAACGCAACAGATGACCAACCTATTCCAATAGATAATCAATCTGTCACAACAGGTACTATATCTGTTACGACAGATATAAAATTTATTGCATTATAAAATTTCAACTTTGCCAGACATAAAAATTATTGCCCCTACATCTATAGTGAATTGGCTTGAAATAAAAATTTGTTATCATGTTCTTCTCTGTTTTTGTACATGTTCATTTTTATACATGGGCTCCAACCATTTAGTTAGTACCCCATATGCCCAGACCCATTGCATCTTTTCTACAATGGTGTCGCACACACCAGTCATTTATGTGTCGGTCAGCAAACACTCGATGTATACAAGGAAGTACAGCCCGCACGCTGCACTGGTTGTATTTTTTGGGAGCTGGATGTTCTTATTTCGACCTTCAAAAACCCATGATTAATTTTCCTAGACTTCAGCCGGCAAATGATCCATCAGCTTACTCTGTGTCAACAACTTGGGCAACAACTTCAAGAGTGGCTGCATGTGGGTTAAAAACGTCTTCTCGCTGAACACAGGTAAGTTGCAGTCATAAACCTTAATCTTTTCCTCTTATAGTAGTATCTCAACAGTGAGAAAATGGGTGACATCAACATTCATGACTGCAAGAATTCTCTTGACCTTGGTCTAGCTCTTGCCGTGTGGATATGACCTCTACCCTCTAATATATTTAATCGCTTCTTCATCCCATTGGAACATAGAAACTAACTGATCAAATCTTGAGCCACCGAAATCAGCTATCTTACAGAGTTTAGCGTACCTATCCTTAAAATTGTTGTAGAAGTTGAGGTCCATTATTCTATGGCAGCATCATAAGCATCTGGGTATGCTAATTGCCTGCCCCTCATGAGGCAGAGAATTTCATCAACATACTGTGGTATAAGAAG
>NW_025829505.1:0-1312 GCF_002878395.1 Capsicum annuum | reverse complement strand
ATTAACGGGCGTAGGTGTTTGATCATCATCTGGAATATTTATATTTAAATCATCCAACCTATCATCTAAGATGTTTTGTTGTTGTTCTTTTTCTATATTCTGTTTCTCATTCTCTCTGATCTTTTCAACCACATACACCTTTAACACCAGCCTGGATGAAGCACTAAGATAAGCATGCAACCGAACCTGATCGGTTATCTTAAAAGGTAGTACACTCTGATTTTCAAAGGATTTGTGCATGTAGCTGATGACGAGTTCTTCTGGTTAACAATTCAGTCCACAATAGCTGATGACTAAGTTCAAAAAATCATCATACGAAATATCATTTTGGATTTTCATAGCTATCGTCTCTAGCATTTTACCCTCCTTCCAATATCATACATATCGATTGCTCTTCTCGATCCATTGACCATGAAAATTCACCACTAGTGTTATTAATATCTCCATTAGTAGTACCTAAATAAAGTCATTTATTAAGAAAAAGTTAATAGTGATTTCATAGTGCTGTAACATGAATCCTAGCAGATGTGTAATCTGTTGCAACAGGTAAGTGATCAGTCGCAACATATTACTTACCTATTAGGATTCATCTTACGCTCGTGAAGATGATTTTAACAGACGAGTAATCTATTGTAACAGGTGAATCATATATTGCAACAGACTATACATTTGTTACAACAGACGACGCGTTTATTGGAATCGAGTTCAGGTTCTGTTGCAACAGGTTAATAATCTGTTGCGATAGATATTTACCCTATTGTAATAAACGACACATCTATTGAACTCGAATTCAGGTTTTGTTGCAACAGGTTACTAATCTATTACAACGGATATTTACCCTGTTGTAATGGAGAACTCGTCTGTTGCAACTGATGACCCATCTGTTCAATTTATGTTATTGCACTATAAAACCATAAACATGAATCCAACATATGTCTTCCATTGCAATAGATGGTTCATCTATCGCAACAGATGATTGATCTATTTAAGAAGATGTCTCTTATGTTGTATTCATGTTCGTATGCTATCTATTGTTGAAAAACAACACAATAACTGTTACCCAGATGAAAAATTCAACCAAAAATCATAATTTGACTTACCAAAGTCTCTTGTGAAGTAATGTCAAAGTGGAAAGTGATGTATAAGACAAAATTTGATCTAAGAAATTGGTCAACTAGCAGTAGTAGCGGTAACAACAATGTAAACACCTAATTTTTGACCAAACTGAATGTTTTACGTTATTTAGTATCTTATTTTACAAGATTGCTTTTAAAGTTTGGAAAACTACAAAATAAAGTCATATTAAAATAAA
>NW_025829504.1:0-2244 GCF_002878395.1 Capsicum annuum | reverse complement strand
AAAGTATTAAAGACATAAATTTAACACAACTTTTCATTTTTACCCCCCAAAAAAGAAAAAGTTGATCTTGTAATATCTTTTTAAAAGTTAATTGGTTGTCAAATCATAAGGACAAATTTGAAAAAAATTTTAATGATTCACTTATTTTATAATACCAATAAATACCCTAATAATTCACTTATTTCGAAACGGAGGGAGTAAACATTAGAATTTTTCTTCTTTGTAATCGTTCAGTATTTTGAATGCATTGATCATATTAATTTATATTTGCATAAAATAACCAATGAAAAGCTTTTTTATTAGTTCTAACCAAACATCTAATTAAGAATGAAAAAATTACTACTCTATCATTTTAACAAAATCAACATGGGTTGTGGTGCAGTAAATGCATGGGGCTGTTTTATCCTTAACCAGAGATCGAAGATTTGACTCATACAGAGAAAACTTTTTTGGAAGCGCTATCACCTTAAAGGATCTTGCAATGCGTAAGCCAAATTAGTTCGAACTCTACTACAAATATCGATCACCGAAGGGAACCAAAAAAATTGACTAATACTACTAGCATGGGATTCTATATGATAGTAATAGTGACACTTCACGTGAAACAACAAAATGTCATTTTCCTCATAATAAAGACAAATTAATTTTGTCATATTCTCTTAACAAGATCCATAATTAAAGGAAAAGGGAAGAAGCACACAATATAAAAGATTTTGAAATAAATTTTTATTTTTTATAAGTATTTGAGGTGTAAACATAAAATCAAATTAAAATTATTTACTTGATAATTTTTTTAACATTAATAAATAGTTCTCTTAATTTAAAATAAAAATAAAAAATATTAGAAATAAAAAACTTTGTATGATAAATTTGAAGTATAAACTACGCATCCACAAAATGTTTATGGAAATTCAAATTTGTTAATATAGTATATCAATAAAATTTATTATAAGAGAATTTATGTCCTTCCACGTTTTGAGACAAAAGACTGTATGGTAGTATAATGAATTAGTTGGTAATTTGAGAAACTCAAACAATGTAATAAAACTTTAATTTGATTAATTTTAAATGTTAAATGATTATATTATCAGTGATGTAAATTGGATCCAAATTCACCTTTTCTCTATCAAATTTTAATTACGTTAAGTTTGAAAATAAATTAAATTTATTTTAGTTTACATAAATAAATTAAATTTTAATATTTAAATGAAATGAATTTCAAATTAGATATAATTTCTATTTGAAATCATTTTCCTAAAGTATATTATTTTTCTTTTTAAAAGAATGACTATTTTTATTTTTTTTATTTTTTTTTTAAATTCCATATGACATGTTTAACACCATAAAAAATAGGCTCAACCTCAAGTTCTAATAAAGTAATTTAGTCTGACACTTTTGATTCAAATTTTTAAAAAAATTTGTTTAAACATATTTTTACTCGTCTATTAGATAATTAAGTTAATCATATAAAATATTTTATCTTCTTAATTATATTTATCAACCTCACCTCAAATTGAAATGTTATGGATTTTAAGACTCTTATTGAGGCCAAAGCGTATAGTTGAAGAAGATATGTTTTATTCGGTTAACTTAACTACCTAATGGATGATGAGAAGAAATATAAAAAAAATTATTAAATTGAACCGAAAGTGTATAACTAAAATACTTATTAGGAGTTTAATTATTCAGTTGAAACAAGAATTATAGTTTGAGAATCTAAATGGAATACCCTGATAATTTTAAGGGGTTAATTATATATTAATATTAAAATTTAAAGGACATTTAATACCTTACACAATTTTTAGTTTAAGATCATAAAATCTCATTTTACATTCCACATGCTTAATCTAGTTATAACACTAAATTGAAACTGAGAAAATATTTTTTTTCTAGTAGATCTCTTACGTGTCATTTGTAGGAGGTGTAAGGTGATTTTATGAATACGTGATAAATTTATATTATCAACCAAATATGATATAAAATTAATATCAAATTTAGTCTTATCGACTATCTCATTTCTTTTTTTGCTTTTACTTTCCCTTTACACTCTTTATTTCACTTTGACCGAGTATTCATGGAGAGCAAATTTAGTAGCTAGAAACAATGAAATTTTTTCATGAATATTTGTCAAATTTTCTTTAGTGATTGCAAAAAAAAAATTGAATTAAAATTATTTACTTGATAATTTTTCTGACATAAATAAACAGTTCTTTTAATTCAAAATCAAAATAAAAAACATTAGAT
>NW_025829503.1:0-1269 GCF_002878395.1 Capsicum annuum | reverse complement strand
GAATGACCCCCAAGTGGGGACTGGTGCATATTTTCAAAGATTTTCAACCTCAGGTTAGAACTTTTCCCAACAAACAGCTTCAACTTATATCTGATTATGCCTTAAGTGAGAGTGTAATCAGGTTTTCCCACAGGATTAGTGATGAGTTCCGTGATCAGTTGTTGAGCAAAAGGGTTATGCTCATAACTAGCACTAACTTCCAACATCCACGTAGGCTCAACCCCTGATATAGCTCTCAACTCGGACTCTTCTTCTTCTTGTCTCCTAGAAAGGGCATCCGCCACCCTGTTTTCAGTCCCCTTTTTGTATTGGACCTCATATTCCATTCCCATAAGCTTAGTTAGTCCTTTTAGTTGCAGAGCTGTTGTTACTCTTTGTTCCAGTAGGAATTTCAGACTTTGATGATCCGTTAGAATGATGAAATGACCACTTTGTAAGTAATGTTTCCACCTGTCCACAGCTGATAGTACAGCTAAATATTCTTTTTCATAAGTAGAAAGGCCCAAATTCTTGGGACCTAAAGCCTTACTGAAGAAGGCTAGGGGTTTGCCTTCTTGCATTAGGACAACTCCAATTCCTTTTGAACATGCATCAGTTTCTACAATGTAGGGCTTGTGAAAATTAGCCAAAGCTAGCACTGGAGCTGTAGTCTTAGCCTTTTTGAGTCTGTTGAAAGCAACTTCAGCCTCTCCATTCCAGAAAAAGGCATTCTTCTTGAGCATGTTAGTCAGTGGTTTGTTGATAACCCCATAAGACTGCACAAACCTCCTGTAAAGTCCTCATCCCTTGTTCCTGGATGTGCCTCACCTTCTAATTCCTTAGGGTCTTCTAAAGCAGTCATGGAATTAAGGTGCTTCTGTTTACATTGGTGCCCGACGTAGTACTTGTCACCACACTTGTAGCATAAGCCCTGAGCCCTCCTTTGTTCAAAGAGTGTGTTGGAAAGGAGTTGGAAACACCTCTAGTAGTTCCATAACCACCTGAACTCCCTCCACCATATGACCCTCTTGACAGTTGACTCCTTTCCTTCTTATGCTGAATATTTATCAAACGTTCTTGATGTCTAGCTTTGTCCACTGCTTGGCTCATAGAATAGGGGTTCAACATCTGCACATTGTGCCTAATTTCTTCCCTAATAGTCATTAGGGCCAGGAATTGCTTTGATACCACTTGTAATGGTTGTAATCGAAACACGAATTGATCGAAGAAAATTGGGAATTTTATTAATAATGGAACAACAATTTACAATCACTTCACTACTACATTCAC
>NW_025829502.1:0-7266 GCF_002878395.1 Capsicum annuum | reverse complement strand
TTTTAATTAGGCTATAATGAGGGTTGTGTAACTGAGTCATGAAAGTAGAGGTCTGAGTGCCTGATACTGGAAATTGTGTTTCGGTGCAGGGTCAAAGTTACTAGGGAGGTTTGAGTCTCCCATATTATTATTTCATGATTAGGGAGGTTCGAGTCCCCTGTAAATTACTATATGATTAGGTTTTTAAGTCACCTTAGTATATGTTAGGAGGTTTGAGTCCCCTATGTGAATTTAAATAAGATTATTCATCGGTTCGTGCAGCTAAACACACTAGGGCCTGACCATTGTATGAGAGTTAGGGACCATTTTGCCCTGGGTACTATTATATAATGGTTGGGCTACATAATCTAGGCTAAGATTTTGAAAAACATGTTATGCCTTGTTCCCATCCTGGCATGTGATATATATATGTATATATATATATATATAACTTATCCCTAAGTTACATACTAGGGTTCACCCTGCTAACCATCTTCAGACGTTGTATCCCCATGTGATGTAAGAATTGGTCATACTTGTACTCCTCCTAACAGTGTCTTGGATTCGGTAGCAGCTAGTGAGTCATATTAAAGTGGTAGGCTTCCATACTTTGGAAGACCCTATTTCATGATTATGATTTCCTTTACATTTTGACTATTCTTTTTTATTTGGTTTTTGGATATTGTTGGGGGCATATCCTAACACTTTATTGATATTCAGTTTTGGATCATAGTTTAGAAGGCTTTATTAGGACTACTATGGCTATTGGGTAGCGTTGGTCGATTTTTTGGCTGGTCATCAGTGGTTGCTTATGGATATGTATTTAAAATATTCTTGGACTATTGTATGCTATCTTGTTATATGTTTAAAATTCATCCGTCTTTGGGGCGTGGTGTGTTTGGTTTGGTCAGGTGTAGGGGTGATCTCCAGTCAATATGGGTCTTAAGATACTTATCACGGTAAGGCCCTGGTTTGGGTTGTGACCAAGGTGGTATTAGATCCTAGGTTTGGTGTCATTGGGTGTCCAAAAAATTCATATCGAGTAGAGTTTCTTTTATAGGTGTGTAGTGCGCCACAATTATATGGGAGAGGCTACGAGGTATTTAGGAATATTTCCCTTTTCTTATTGTTCTGTTTCAAGCTATAGAGTCTAAGGTATTGAGTCCCTTTAATTCCTATTTGTTTGCTTTTCAGATCATGCCTCCCACACAATCTGAAGCTCATGAAAACTTCTCTGTCCAAATTGTGGAAAATGCTGATAGGACACGCCCTGCTTTTTAGGGCACAAACCAAGTCTAGGGGTCCAGTTCCTGATTTCCCTCTTGGGGTTCTACCAGTCCCCTCTAGTCCTCCTCGAGCTCCTCAGGATGATGTGTCGAATGTTGAATTTCGTCAGTCCATTCATATGTTGGCTCAATTAGGAGCTTCTTAATCTCAGCGCGTAGCTTCTTTGACTCCATCTTCTGAGGCCACAAGGGTTGGCCAATTTATGAGGTTGAGTCCTCTTGTGTTCACTGGTTTCACGTGATTCATGCTACTAATGTGGAGGGTATGGAATTCGTTGATTATCAACTAAAGGATGCATCATACCAATAGTAATAGGAATGGGAACAGTCTATAAGAGATAATGCCAAATCTACACCATGGGATGATTTTTCTAGTGTTTTCCTGGAACGCTTCTTTTCTCGGGTGTTGAGGGAGGTGAAAGTAGAAGAGTTTACTAATCTGAAGCAGGGTAAGATGACGATCAAAGAGTATGCTTTGAAATTTCATTAGTTGTCTCGGTATGGTCCGGAGTTAGTGTCTAGCATTAGGGCTAGAATGAGGAAATCTACTTCTGGGTTATCCCATTATTTGCTTTTAGAGAGTAAGGTTGCCTTGTTGAACAATGCTATGGATATCTCTAGATTGGTTGTATATGCAATAGATTGAGTAAGAGAAGAAAAAGCAAGCAGAGATAGGGGAAAGATAGAATAAGAAGTTTAGGTTTTCTGATCAGGGTGGAGGTTAGCAACAGAGTGGTAGCGATGGTCAAAAGTGGTCTAAGACAAAGTGAGGGACTTTGTTTCTCTTTATCCGAAGCCACTTGGTTATTATCATTCTAATCATGAAGGTGGGTTTAGGGCGAAAGACACCTAATCAAAGGCTAGTAGGACTTAGTCCTCTCCATCATATCCTCCTTGTAGATTCTGTGGGTAGGTTCACTATGGTTTTTGTGTAGAGGGGAGGAACGGGTATTTTAAATATGGTCAGATTGGTCAATTATAGAGGGAGTGTCCTTCTAAGGTTGCTTTAGAGGCAAATAAGATTCTTGTTGCCACTTCATCAGCTTCCGTACGAAAGCGTGTCGTTGTTGCTTCAAATACTGACATTGGCTGGAATCGCTTGTATGATCCTGTTACCCGCCAAAACGTGGAGGCATCTCCCGATGTTGTCAATGGCTTGTTACAAATATTTTCTCATGATGTGTATTGCTTTCTTGATCCATGGTAAACTCTTTCTTATGTGACCCCATTTGTAGTTGTACATTTTGATTTTGGTCCAGAGTGTATCCCTAATCCTTTTCCTATTTCTACTGATGATTTCCAAACTACATATTCTCTTAGAAGATGATATGGTCACGATCAAAATATAGTAACCCAACAAAGGTTCGAATCGAATCCCAAGGAAACATGTGGAATTGTGGATCTCAACAGTTGTAGTCAGCGGGTAGAATAAGAAAAGTAAATGGGGGTTTTATGTAGTAATCTTGAGCAAGTAACTGTATCAACTTTGGTTGTCATCAGTCATAGGTGAATATTAGGATTGTGTTCCCCCTATATTCTCAACTTCATATGTTTATCGTACTTTGTTGAACCAACCTGATACTTTCCATGCAGAATCAATAAGTTATGTACCTTTTGCAGTCCTTTGGACGAGCAGAAAGATTTCACCCTTTACCTTTTGAGTCTCAAGATGTCGCCTTATGAACCCTTATCTTGATTCTAATTAACTATTACCTTTTGAGTCTTGTTATTAGATGAAATCTAACCATCTTACTTAGATAAAAAATAGACGCGTGGATCGACATTTAAACTCCAAATTATTGTTGTCTTTATCTTTTCCTAGTCACTACTCCTCTTTTGGAGTATGTAGCAATGTCTAGGCAGGATCCTAATATGTGTACCTGTTAAGAAAATATTATAAAGAAGATAAAACAATGCATGCATGTGTATCGGTTCAAAACAACAACACTTCCCCTACTTTGTCAATCTCCAAGGGTTTGCACAAACCTAGCTATGGGTTCTTATCCGCTCATGCTTGTAAAGAAATCAATAACATTCATAATCAAAAGCATAGATGAAATCGCAATGATAAGAATCATATAAACGTACAACCATAGCTGAATTAATCAATTGAAGTCAATACAAGAGAATCTTAATATAAAAATCAAATTTTAGAATAAAATATGTTTGTGAGTATCAAAAGTGTGTAACTCCCACTAAAAAAACACATAAAGGGTATTTATAGTACATGAGGAAACCTAAAAATAAAGCCCAAATAAAATAGGAGAAAACAGGATTGACGGCCACATGTGGTATACACTTATGCCCTAACCCTGGGAGCAGGCAGTACCTTCGGTCAATAGGGTAAACGAAGGTACAGGGCGTAGGTACCAAATATAAAAATACTGCAAGTTAGCTCTCAGGATTTTGGACTTCTGGCACTTACTTTGCCTACTTGCTGTCCGTAGATCCTACTTCCAGTCCATATGTTGACTTAGTAAGTGTCGAAAGTCATCTTTACACTTTTCTTCAATTCTCAAACATGTTTTGATCACGAACAAGCTAGAAAGTATTTCGAACATCCATAATTGCTCCAAAAGTAGCCAAAACACCTTTTTCATCTTTTTCACGAACATAGCATCCAAAATAAGATTTCATACAAAAGACACCATATCTAACAAAATAACTTTAGAAACTTGCATATTTTCCTCATTTTTAAGAATCAAAAGTGTTATATTTCTATAGCACATAAACACCCTCAACTTAGAATCTTTCCATGTCCTCGGGCCAAAAAACACAACAAAAACAAAAGCAATGCTCAACTAGGAGAATCTAAGCTATTCAAGGAAGTCAGTTAACACTTAAATCTCATAACACAACACCCCTCCAATCTTATTTTTCAAAACCAATTGTGTATGAACATGAACCACAATAATGCAACACAATGGGATCAAAGTATGGAAATTACATTAGCAACAGACAACCACTCATATATACAAGTTACATAACCCGAAACAAGCAGATAGTTAGCAATGTGGCTCAAGTGCCCTCACAACAAGGATGTCCAACTTACTAATATGAAATAATGTATTTCAATGTAGGGGTGTTCAAGTGACACTCACACCTAAAAGAGAAGTTCCAATCTATGTGCATCAAATACCATAGGCTTGCCCTTATTTTCTTTACCTTAGCATTCAGATAGTCAAGTTAGGATCACTACAAGACTTTTCTCGGCTTTTAAATGCAGGCTTGAGGGATGGTATGGTACATATGGACATATCAAGTAACTCACCGCCCTTGGCACTACACTAACTTTGGGGTCTCACTTACTGGCCAATTTTTTTTTTATTCCACTCTCATTTCTCCTTTTTATTTTTTATTACACATTCAGGTTGGGCATAGTCTTTTGTTTATTATTTTTTTATTTTTACAATTTTTATTTTCTTTTTTTTTCTTTATCACTTTATTTTTCTTTTCTTTTTCTACCATGATACAAGCATGAAGAGCTCAAAGAGTACAAGGTATTGTGGAAGGTTCAAGCTTCGGATTTTGCAATTGATTGAAGATCTTTTAGAGCCTTTTCAAAGCCTTTCCCAAGTGAAGAAAGGAGGAGGTCCCATACACTCCCGAGGTGCCTCTCACTAGGGGCATGATGGACTTTTTACACTCCAAAATAACACTCCATAGGCGCCCTTTCCTAAGCCCTCATTAAGGGTATTCTAGTCTTTTGTTATGTAATAGTATAAATAGACATTTTAGCCTTTATTCTCATTAGCTTTGATTAATATTGAAATGATACTCTTTATTTGATAGATTTAGTCTTCTAATTTAGGTGTAGAGTTCGAAACTTGAGGGTTTTTATGCATTTGAAAGGTTTTTCACTTGTATTAAACTCTTGGCAAGAAAGGTGTAATTGAGGGAGTGTGAATTCTCTTTGGTTCACCTAAGAGTGAGGTTTGATATTACATTGGTGATTCGTGTTGAAGGTTTGATACACCTTCTAGTGCTAATCATTGGTGGAAGTGAGGGTCTCTCTACTATCTTTACTTTATGCATCTCTTCTTCATTTCTTTTCTTCTACTTGTGTTGTTTTTCCTTGTGTGTGCTTTCTGATTTTTGTGTGTTTAGTGCCCATTTTTGATTTTAGTAGTTTATTCTTCTATTATTTGGTATCAAATCCTTGGTTAGGGTTGTTCCTACACCCCTATATCTTTGTTTTAGTGTCCTTATTCAGAAAATCTCAACAAAAAAGAGACAAAAAAATCTGAAAATCACAAAAAAATTGGTGTCTAGTGTTGTCTTGTGGTAGATCCGAAATTAGAACGTTAGATCTACATGATTTTACTTTGTTTTGAAAGTTCCTTGTGTTATTCTTGTTCTCTAATACCTAGGGAGTCTAGATCTACACTTGGAATAAGATTTGGTTGATTTTGAGCTAAGACCTCCATGGATATGGCATTTTGAAGCTTTTAAGCTCTAGATCCATGTGGTATTTACCTTTTGGACTGTAATACCCCATACTTTTCCTAGCTTGAAAATTTTCCCAAGAATGTTAGAAGCTTTCTTTGAAATATGAATCCACTTTTTTACATATGGTATTTTCAAGATTTTCACTTCTTATCATGTGGGGAATCAAATAAGCTTTCCATTGATACCAAATTTTCCCAAATCATACACTCGGGCGAAGAGTTAGAGTCCTTTTAGTGATACAGTGTATCACTGAGCCTTCAGCATATCGCGGAGATAGCTCAAATGACAATTGTCAATTTCCAGTGTTGTTCTGCGATAGTGGTGCGTCGCGCCAAACTTTTAGGTCGTAGACAAGGTGGAAATGCGACAGCTCCGTGTCGCACCACCGTGTAATTTCCTATTTGTCACTTTCCAGTGACTTGGCACGAAAGTGGTGCATCGCGCAATGGATGAAAGTTGGGAAATTTTCTCAAAATTAAATATGTGTCCTAGGGCTAAAAGGATCAATTTCCCACCCTATATAAGCCTTATAACATGAGATTTGGCCATTATTCAGCAACTTGTACTCAATTACTCTAAAAAACTCTCAAGAACAAGCCCTAGGGTTCCAAGGGAATTCACCGTCAAATTTTAAGAATCTCTCCATCAATCTTCATCTAATCACATGCTAAGGTATGCGTAGTGTTTATTCATGGACTCCTTTTGTCCATGAATCCCGAGAATCTCTTTTCTAAGTTTAAGTTTATGAATTTCATGTTGGGTTTGTTTTGTTTATGTTGAGAATGATCAGTTGAATTCAAATCCATGTTGGGTGATCAATTTTATATGAAATTGATTTGTATAGATGTATATTCATGTGAACCTATAAATAAACCCTAGGATGATGAAATTTGAGATGAATCATGATGATTAATTATTGTATAATGTAGTCTACATGTGTTATGCCTATCATGTGTTTGATTAAATGCCTAGTATGATATCATGAAATCCCCATGTATGTACAAGCTTATGCATATCACATGTTTGATAAGTTCTTCAATATATGAATTATGAATTGTGTAGTTGGTCACGTGTTCAAGTAAACCATGCTATGTCAGTTTCTTCTCATCGAGTCCTAGGGGTACTTGTACCTGAATATTTAGCTGTGTGCCTAGAGCCATGTAATGTTTTCACGATCTCTTCAGTCAAGCTATGATCCATAAAACTAGTTAGTCATGTGACTTAGGAAATCTCAGAAATCTCAGTAATTATAGTAGCTCAGTAATCTCAGTAACTTCAGTATTCTCAGTTAGTTCTTAGAACTCAGTACATTCCGTTAGTCAACGGAACTCAGTAAATTTAGTTTAGCTCCGCTAGACAATACCACTAGTATCAGTTTAGTTCAGTTAATCAGCTTAGTTCAGTTAATTAGCTTAGTGTCTCTCATATGGGAGTATGATTCAGTACCGAGCGAGCCTAGGGATGGGGACTCACCCGCTAGATAGGACTGAGATCCCCTGAAGCAATCCCTAAGTTCCAAAACTACATAGCCAACGTAGGTATGAGATGTCAC
>NW_025829501.1:0-1095 GCF_002878395.1 Capsicum annuum | reverse complement strand
GTGATTTACTGATTCGGGTATATTATATTATGCTGGCCTAGTGCCCTATGCTGTATTAGACTCAGATACTCCAACCCTTGCGGCACATTTGGGTTGGGGGCTTCCCCGCCGAGTCAATGGAGGACTCCATATAGCCCGTGGAGTTTTAGACTTGTAGGGGCATACCACCTAACTCAGAAGAAATACGAAGATCAGAAATTGCATTGACAGAAAGGTTTATATTATTATCAAAACTATGCTCATGTGTTTTGAAAACTATTTTATGTATGATGTTTGGACAAATTGATCTCCATTATTTTATTTATATAAAAGCTTTATTTTGGATTAATTTGCGTATCAGTACATTTGTAATGACCCCCCTTCCTCCCAGGGTCTAAAGCTCAGTTCAGAGGTCCTGCTAGGCCATAGAGCTTTTAGACAACAGTGATGTGTGCAGTTGGTGAGCCTTCTTTATTCCAGAAGACCTATGTCTTTCATATTATGTTATTTATTTTTATTTAGGTCCACTGGGGGCCTTGTCCTAGTTTCAGACAGTTGTTATTTTCAGATGTAGTAGAGATTTCGCAGACTGGTTCAGATGTTATGTAGTTGATATTGGATTTCATTTTTCATAGTTCGATTGAACTCAGAGTATGACTATGTTTCCATAATGATTTACAATTCTGCATCTTCTATTATATCTTATGAATATTGTGCATGATTATCAGAGAGAGAAAGGCGTCCGGGCCTTTATGATTTGGGATGCTCGTCACGGACAGGGCCCCGATTCGGGTCGTGACATTTAGATACATTAATTGTGATACCAAATCACTTTTGAACATAATCAAGTGATATTTAAGGAATGCTATAGTCGTAAATCAGTGAGATGAAACTAAAAAGGAAAGAAATAAAATAAAATATATAAGCACCATCCAAACAATGCAAAACAACTAGATAATGTCAAATAAGACTAGACACATCTAATGAACATAAGGAAAAGTGATTGTTGTGACTTGTGGGTTCATGGGACAAGTAGTGTTTGAGAACAAGTAATCCTTCTCATGCAGACGTTTGTTCTGAGTAATTGGTTGTTACTACCATCACTCTTCCTTATAC
>NW_025829500.1:0-1039 GCF_002878395.1 Capsicum annuum | reverse complement strand
TATTAAAATAAGAAAGAAAACTGATTGGATAAAAGGAAGTGAAAAAATTACACAAAAGTTAGAAAACATAAAAAATAAAGAAGACACAGTAGAACTAGTTGTATTTTTGATAAATAAAAAAGAAATAACCATAATTTCAATAGATAAGGTAGAAATAATAAAGAAAAAAATAAGACAATTATATAGTGAAGATCCATTAAAAGGATGGGAAAAACATAAAACTACTGTAAAAATTGAATTAATAGATAAAAATAGCACAATAACTCAAAAACCATTAACATATAATTTTGACTATTTAAAATAATTTAAAATGCATATAGACGAATTATTAGAAAAACAATATATACAAAAAAGTAATAGTAAACACAACAGTTCAACATTTATAGTAAATAAACACAGTGAACAAAAAAGAGGAAAAAGTAGAATGGTTATTGACTATAGAAATTTAAATGCAAAATGGTTATTGACTATAGAAATTTAAATGCAAAAACTATGACATATAATTACCCAATACCAAACAAGATATTAAAAATAAGACAAATATAAGGATATAATTATTTTAATAATTTTGACTGTAAATCAGGATTTTATCACTTAAAGTTAGATGAAGAATCTAAGGAATTAACCGCATTTACGGTACCACAAGGATTTTATGAATGGAATTTTTACCATTTGGATATAAAAATGCACCAGGTAGATACAAACACTTTATGGATAGTTACTTTAAACAATTACCTAATTGTATAGTATACATAGATGATATACTACTATACTCAAAAACTAAAGAGGAACATTTAAAATTATTAGAACAATTTACAGATATAATAGAAAAATCAGAAATAAGTTTGAGAGAAAAAAACTGAATTTATGAAAAAACAGATAGAATTTTTAGGAACACAAATAGATAAAAGTGGAGTAAAAATGCAACAACATATAGTACAAAAAATAATAAATTCAAAATAAGAATTAGATACAAAAAAGAAATTACAGTCATTTTTAGGATTAGTAAACCAAGTAAGAGAATATATACCAAAATTAG
>NW_025829499.1:0-1351 GCF_002878395.1 Capsicum annuum | reverse complement strand
CATTTTCTTCTTCTATACCGTAATTTTCCTGAGCTTCTACATAATCCATATCGTGAGCATCTACACCTATTTCTTCCTCAAAAGGTGTACCAAGCGGTACCGGAGGCGAAGGCACATAGGTATATCTACGACTTGAAGTACCTCAACCGCTAGCAATTCGCTTTTTACTACCACTACCGCTTCCGAAATTTTTTTTTAACACCTTTAGTAGCGAGTTTTCTTAATTTATCCATTGTATAAATTAAATTAAACTAAAAAAATTCAAAATACACAAATATAATAAAATTAAATATTCAACAATTAATACAATAAATAAAAATTAAACGTGAGAGATGGAACGACAATACCAAATTTTGGAAATATCCAAAGGTTGAGACTTTAGAAACTTCCACTCGTACACTTTGTAAACACAAAATTATAAAATTAAAGTGAGCACTTTAGGAAATTAAATATATTGAATATTTGAGAGTTGAGAATTCAGATTTGAGAGAGAATGAGATTTGAGAGAGTGAAAAATTGTGTGAAAAATGATTTGAAGGTACAGGGTATTTATAGAGTATTTTTTTGGGATTAAAAAATCATTTTAAAAGTAATTTTTTTTTAATATATGGGCCCAAACTAGCCGTTTGGACCCAAAAATAGCTATATAGCCGTTGGGCCAACGGCTAGTTTGGCCCAAAATCCAATATTTTTTTTTTAAAAAAAATTCTAAACCGAGCCGGGCAGGACCGGTTAACCGACGAGCTCGAATTGGGGTGGGTCCTGACCAGGTTAACCGGGCCCAAATTAAAAAAATGGGCCTAGTACCAGTACCATAAAGCCCTTGGGCTTACCGGACCGGTTTCATTAAGTGGGCCAGTTCGACCAGGCCCACTTGACACTCTTAATGTGATAATATAATATTTCCTCCGTCTTAAATTTTTTAATTTAATTTCTCATTTTATTTTTCTTTTTTCATTAATAAAAAAAATAATTTTTTTTTTCATATTTTATTCTTTGCATTAATTATTTTTTTCTTCAAATTAAAATGTAAATACTATTTAATAAGAATATTATGATAAATTAGGTATATTATTAATTAGTTTTTTTAATCAATCTATCATCGCAATTTGAGACGGATAATTTGGGATTGAGAGAGTATAAGTAAACATGATTTTTTGAGTTACACAACCAACCGTTCAATCATAATATGAAGTATACATCGTTTTTTAAAATGTCTTGATGAGTGTGCCACTATTTTTTATATATGAATGATTAGCTAGATCATATAGATGTAAAATACTTTCTTAGTTTTAAATTATTCGTTTTAATTGAGATAATATATTGATTAAGAAAAATAATTAATATCATG
>NW_025829498.1:0-1143 GCF_002878395.1 Capsicum annuum | reverse complement strand
TTTTTTTCATTTGTTGTTGTATTTTATATATCATACTATGTATTTTAAATAAATTTATTATTTGTAGTTGAATTGTTTAGTTGTGAATATGTATAATTTATCATTCGTATTTTTGTATATAAATAAGTATATTGATTAATTGTATTTGCTTGAGACTAGAACACATAAATATGCAATTCGTCCTTCAATGCAAATATATTATTGTGTTTCGTATTTCAAATATATCATTTCTATTTGTATATAAACAAGTATCATTTTGTATGCATATGGTTCAAGTTGTATAAACATGTGTCATTGATACAGATGTAACATTTATATTTGTATAGTTTATTATTTTTATTTTTATTGTGACGCAAATTGTATCAATAAATGTAAATACGAGTTTTCACAGAAAGAAAAATTACAATCTTTTTCTAATGTTTAAAGATATAAATGATGTTGTCAACTACAAATTCAAATACAAACAAATGAAATTACAAATACAAATATAATATACGATCAACTTATAAATACAAATATAAAATAATTCTTTAAAAATAAAAATACATCGACTAAAATAGAATATAAATTATACATAGTCACGGTTAAATACAATATGCAATACACTTACATATACAAATACAAAATAATTCTTTAGAAATAAAAAAATATCAACGAAAATAGAATACAAATACAAATATAATCTAAATATGCAAACACAATAAAACCATAATATAAATATAATCCAATATAATATACAGTCAATTATAAAATACAAATACAAATACAAAATAATTTAAAATACAAGTGTGAATTATATAAAATATAAATGATGGTGCGAACTAACAAATACAAATACAAGTGCAAACTATAAAATACAAATATAATGCGAACTACAAAATACAAATACAAACGTGAACTTTAAAATACAAATACAAATGCAGTTGTATCAACGAATACAAAAATATAAATGACGGTGTGACTACAAATATGATAAATAATTGTGGTATTTACATTATTATCCATGACTTGTGCTCAAATAGTCATATTTTTCGAAAATACAAAAAATATAAAATAGAATAAAAAAGTGATAAAGAAAATAAGTACAAAAAAATTTAAAAAAATTAAAGAAGAAAAGAAAAGAAGAAAGAGAAATGGAAGTAA
>NW_025829497.1:0-1597 GCF_002878395.1 Capsicum annuum | reverse complement strand
CATGTTTTGCCAAGTTTGGTGCATAACAAAACATACCTTTTGGGCTCGTTTGGTTGGAAAGCAAGTTATTCCAAGAATGTTTTTCCACCCTCCATGTGGAATATCCGGAGATAACTACTCTCAGGAGTAAGTTATTTTGTCATTTTATTCCAATCTAACATGGATTAATGATACGGAAAAAACAATGGAAACACGAAACAACTTCAAAACAGTCCACTAATCTTACGAATTTGAGGACTAAGATGGAGACCACTCTTGGATACACTACAACAACAACAATACGAGATAACAACGGTGCATTTGACACCAAAAACAGCAGCAACACGATGATAACAAGATGAACTCAATGAGAACAAATTTCGGATTCAAGAAGGACACAAAACAGTCCACTATGAATCTACAAAGTGCAATAAGATAAAGATAGATAGATAGTCCAAATGAGGGAATAATATTAACAACCCTAGAATTATTACACCCTTGGACCTTTAATACTACACACAACACTAACCTATCTCCTACGTAGGCACAAGAGGGATCTCGATCTCCCAAGGACCAACGTTTCCAAGCTTGAATCCAACACGAGTGATTCCACACTCAAGTTAATTTCCCTAGTTACAATTTCAGATTTGTGCCTCAAGGAGAGAGAACTTGTGTTTCAATGTTATACAACATTCATCATCATCAAAATCTAATGAATGAATCCCTAGTAGGTTGTATTTATAATGTATTACAAGAATAGTGTAAAATGACCAAAATGACCCCTTAGTCAAAGTCTTCAAGTGAGCTCCCTTGGAGTGCATTGTATGGACTGATTTTGGAGCCTAGTTAGGCTTTTCTTTGCACTTCACATGTACACTCCAAGTCTCGGGTTCATTCACTCTCGCACTCACCCACCTCCGTGGTCGTACCCGTATCATCCTTCCCTTCTTGAAAAGGATTCGACCTCGAATCCGTACCTTGCAAAATCAAGAGAAGACAAACAAGCACACATCCTCATGACATGAGGGGTTAGGGTTAGCAAAAATAACACATCATATGCCATGCCAAGGTGGGACAAACTTGGAGTATACCCACGGATTCTTTGTGTTGAACATGAAAACCTTAGTATAAATGGCACAAAGGAAGAGGTCATCATCAACAAAAAGAGACAAGAAAGAGCCTTACCTTCCTTTATTAGCACCCGCAATCAAACATTGTTTGTCGTCTTGACCAAGCATCAAGTAGGAAGTGTAGAAATTTCCACATTCCCGGAGGTGCCGGGGTCAAATGGGAGAAGTAGACAAGGGTCTAAGCCGAGGCTAGCCCTTCCTTCCCCTAGAATGTCACTCCCACAACCACTTATGACATTTGCCTTTAAGAGAAGACTAACATTCAAGAATAGAGAGACACGGCCTAGAAGTCCTACCTCAAAAAGACATGCCATCATTTACAACATTTCCATACACATGATCTCTATGAACAAAACTACTAGCAAGGCTTTTACCACATAAGATGTTCAAAGAGTCACGTGCACCATCAAGATCAACTCTATAAACACCATCACTAACTTGAGATTTTTTAAGCACGCCACACATATACTCAAGTAGTGGAATACATT
>NW_025829496.1:0-2369 GCF_002878395.1 Capsicum annuum | reverse complement strand
AATAAAACACAATCAATTATATCCATATGGCTAAGGAAGTAATAATACTCAATTTGCCTTTCATTCTTATTTGTGGTTCTGATCAGGTCAATAGCAGTGGACCTAATCGAAACCACAAACAATAAGGCATGAGATGCAATTTAAAATTTAAAATTTTTTGCCTTTGCTTAGATTCCTTATTCAACCCTCGGTGCCCGCAAAGCTGCTTTCTTGGTGTTTCGTTATTTTCTATGTAGGTGATCATCCCAACCACGCTACCTAGTCACAGCTCCCTAAAATAGTGCCCAGCTGTACTATTTTTCTTTAAGATAGATGACAGATGGATTATCATTTTTGAATACATTTTTATATTTGCACTTGATTCAGATTTCTCGTGTTGTCAGTCAATTTCATTGGCTGGATTCACTACAAATTCCCTTATATCCTACGTTTCCTCTTTAATTAGTTCTTAGATGATATAATCTTCATCCACTCCTCTTTCCCCGTGAAGGTATTCTCCTACCGCACCTTCTGGCATATAATCATTACCCTAACCAACCCAACCATATAAATTTTGGCTAGGGTAATAACTATATTGATTTCTATTCTTAATTGAAGCAGTGGGAGGTTTCGAAAGCCCTCTAGAGTCCAATGCACCCTAAAATTTAGTCCAATCACTATTGAATCTTTTTGTAATGCCACCAAAACTTGATCACTTCACAAAGCTTGACACTTAGACATGATCAACAACCGTCATTAAATCTTAATAGGGTATCAGAACCATATTCATGGTCCCTCAGCCTTATCAGTTCGGACCTATAAAACTTAACTATAAAATTGCAGATATCTTATTTGAATGATCAATGCCTAATCGGTAAAAAACAGCATTCACAAAATCAGTGTACTCTATGTGTGTTTTCACGATAACATTATTAGTAATACATACCTCCCACATATGAAGTGGTTCTATCTACAAGTAGTTTATTCCTCTGAACTCATCTTTACTGCAGTAGCCTTTAGTGTTGGTCAGATAAAAGTTGATCAACTTTCATTTCCTTATATCTACAAATAAGAGAAAAATAATTGATGTCAAACAAGATAATAACAGAAAGAATATTATCCATCTGTTGCAAAATATTACCTATCTGTTACAACAGGCTCCACATTTGTTGCAACAGCTTACCATCTATTCAATAGATTGTAAATTTGTTGTAATAGATGTGGAGTCTATTATAACAGATGTGTAAACTATTGGAATACATCAAATTAGCCTTGATAGTGGTTTGATTTGTTCCAACAGTTGCTCTGTCTGTTGCAACATCAACACCAGCATCAGCAACAAAGAAACAACATCAACAAGAGCATCAACAACAATCAACAACACCACACCACAAGTTTCAAAAACACCAACCCCACCAGTAACATCAATAACAACATCAACAAAAAAAAAAAACAAAAGAAATACATACAAAAAAACACGATACTACCAACAAACCTTTTAAACTTCTCCCAACAAATGACTTTTTTCGTATATTTTAAAAGAAACAACGGTTCGTTCATTCAAGACTTAAAAGTAACCTTTTCTTCAAATTTTTTAAATAAATATGATATGGGTAAAGGGTAATTAAATTAAAAAAATAGATTTAAATAACTAATTTAAATAACTTGCAAAGAAAAATATAAGAATAAAAGAGCAATAGGGAACCATACCTACAATGTCAAAAGCAAAGGGATCAAAACAATAATTTTAATCAAGAAAAGACATAGATCGATTGAGATTCATAAGGATCCTTATAAGAAAGAGGAGAGAAGAGAGATGAATAAATTCAGGGCTGAAGGAGTTATAATTCAAGAGATGGGTTTAAATAATCATTAATATTCATTAATAACTTGAGGGGCATGAGGAAGACGGGTGACATTGGAAAGACAAGATAAGACTACTCAAGGAAGAGATTTTTGAGTTATCCAAGAAATATTTTTTACCGCCTTAGTAGTATTTTATCTTTCTTCTTTTAGACAGAAGATTGCTTTAAAATTAAAAAAAAAAAATCAAACAGATATGTCATCTGTTGTAACAGTTATCAATATCTGTTCAAAAAATTCCAACAGATCAGTCATCTATCGCAACAATATGCAAATATCTATTTGATAATTAAATTAGATAGGTAATCTGTTGCAACAGATCTCAATATCTATTTGAAAATTTCTAACAGTTCATGTATTTGAAAATTTCTAACAGTTCATGTAACACCCCAAAAATGGGTCCTGGAGCGTCACACGGTGCTTGAGGCTATGAGTAGCCCCAAGCTAACCCTTTGAGCCATTTTTATTCAGTTCAACATAAATCAACGGGGTTTCCATAAATAACCCTCAAATATCAACAGAGTAAT
>NW_025829495.1:0-2067 GCF_002878395.1 Capsicum annuum | reverse complement strand
TAATGGATTGACTTCGAGGAATAATAATTTTCTTCAAAAATTATTAGGCCTGAACCCTTGGCTCAAAAGGGTCACCCCAGCTAGGATACGCATTATTATAACATTTTTATGTGATATAACTGTTTCATGTGCTTATGTGCGTATGTTTGAATCAAAGTCAAGTTTATCCACTATGTCTATGGACGAACTTCGTTATGACTCAAACAACTCTATGTGGTTATTTCATGTCAAATATTTTGCATTATTTATCATATACGAAAACTAACACATCTGCCTTTGAGTTGTTTTACTTAAAAGATAACAGAAATTACTCCGTGTTGATAAACTGGCAGAACATCCCTACTTCACCCGATCGAAAACACAGAAAATCCCATCTTCGGACCATCATTCAAAAATGACAGGAAATGACGAAGAAAGCTCACTGGCTATCCGGGATAATGTGATAGCGGAACAGAATGAGATGATTGCGGAACTAGCAAGAAAATTAGAATTGCTTGAGGAGGAAATAAATCGCACTCGAGAATTGGCTAACTTGGCCATCACCGTGAATGCCCCTCTCGGGGGGGACATGGGACTCCAATCCAAATGCCTCCCCTCAGTACCCCTATTCTCGGGGTCCAACCAACTAACGTATTATCCAGCTCTGCTCCTCCATTTGTCCAAAACACTAATCGTGAAAATAATCCAGACGCCTACCATCCACAAAGTCCATCCGCAACCTCACAGAACCCGTCTTCGAATCCATTCCCAAATCCTCAAAACACATTCTCAAATCAACAAAACACATTTTCAAATTCGCAAGATTTACTCCCAAATCCACAAAATACGGTAAACCTACCTTCGAATCCACCAAATTCATTTCCAAATCCGTAAAATCCCTCTCATATTCCGCCAAACTACTTACAAGGCCCACGTAACCTTCCTAATTTCCAAAACGTTCTCCCCACTTACCAACCAAATTCCCTCCATCTGCAAAATCAAGCCTTCCTTCCAAATTCCCCTCAAGCCTTCATATCCCCTGATATTTATGAACCCCTTCATAACCCCGAGATGGACCATTACGAGGAGAAGGAAAAGGAATGGAGTGCCCAGCATTAAAGGAATTTACTAGCCATGCAAGAAGAGATAATGAGGATCAAAGAGTCTCATGGGGCCAAGGACAGCGACGGTTTGGGCTATGACGATTTGTGTGTTCACCCAGGAGTAGACCTACCAGAAGGATACAAGGTCCCTAAGTTTGAGATATTTGACGATACCGGAAATCCAATGGCCCATATAAGAAGGTACTGCGAGCAACTAGTAGGGATAGGGAAAAACGAGGCGTTATTAATGCGCCTATTCAGTCGAAGTTTGAATGGTGAAGTCTTGGAGTGGTTCATGTATCAGGAGCCGAAAATGTGGACTGGTTGGAGGACATTGGCCAAGAGTTTCCTTGAACGGTTCGCATTCAACATTGAAATAGTCCCTGATCGGTATTCACTAGATCGGATTAAATAAAAGAGCGTTGAGAGTTTTCGAGATTATGCTTTTCGTTGGAG
Source organism: Capsicum annuum (assembly GCF_002878395.1). Taxonomy (NCBI): domain Eukaryota; kingdom Viridiplantae; phylum Streptophyta; class Magnoliopsida; order Solanales; family Solanaceae; genus Capsicum; species Capsicum annuum. Next base: position 529 of record NW_025829495.1, on the reverse strand, counting down.
GAAAGAAGCTGCCAAAGTGTAGCACCCCATGTCCGAGGAGGAAATGGTATCCGTGTTCTCTCACGCTCAAGAAGGAGAATATTATACCAGGATGGTGTCCGCTATCAGAGCAACCTTTGCAGATTTGGTAAAAATAGGAAAATCATTAGAGGAAGGTATTCGGACAGGAAAAATTACTAAAACTCCAACATCATCTTGAACTGCCATGTTTTCTAAGAAGAAGAAGGAAGAGGTAGGTGGGGTTTCTGCCAATTCTATTACAAAATTGAAACAACGGTTCAATTCTAGAAACATTTTATCTTCCCCAACATCACCTAACCTTCCGCACATATTCTACGTCCACCCCTAATACCAAACTCCATTCCCAAACATCCCACCATCATACCAAGCTCCACAGCCAAATATCTTTCCCCAATACCCAGTTCCACCTCCAAATTATCACTCATTTCCAAACTACTCCCCCCAATAGCTGAACAAATTTCCAAACACCTTTAAATTACCACCAAGTACCCCCTCCTACAAACCTAAG
>NW_025829494.1:0-1180 GCF_002878395.1 Capsicum annuum | reverse complement strand
CGGTGAACTGACAGTAGGAAAAAACAAATAGGAAAAGTCAGATTTCGACGACCAACAATCAAAAAGTAAGAGGCAAAGCTCGGGGATGTTTTTCCGATTGATCTCTAGCGATGGCTTTGCCGCAATATCGCCAGAAATCTACCCAAACCACCCCCATTTTCTCTCTTTCGCATCAGTTTGCATTCTTTTCTGACCATATCTCCCTCTCTCATAACTTTCCATCACTCTCTCTCAGCTCTCTGTCACTCTCTCTCAGCTCTCTGTCACTCTCTCACAGATCTCGATCCTTCCTCGCAGCTCTTTGTTTCTCCGATCTCTCCCTTATTTTCTCGCTGTTTCTCTGATCTCTCCTCTTATTTTCTCGCTGTTTCTCTGATCTCTCCCCTCTCTACGCCATTTTTATGTTTATAAAGCTCTCCTATCTCTTTTCTATGAGTGTGGATGTATATATTTTGTGCGAAGAAGAAAAAGAAAAGAAGAGGAAATGGAGTTTCAAAAAATAGCGTGAGCTTCCTTTTGGAGAAGATGAGATGATGACGAAGTTGGTGTCTTGTGCGTCTCTATATGGATGGTTCTGTTGTTGTGATAATCTGTGTGTGTCGTGTGAAGAAGAAAAGAAAAAATTGGAATGTTCTCCTTTTGTGTGTGTATATATGAGGTGAGGGTAGGATAGTGGTGAGGTGGGGTAGAGTTTGTTAGGATAGGGTAGGTAGGTGTTGTTTTTTAATTGGGTGGGTTGTTAGAATATTAGGATAAAACAAAATTAGTTAGTGGGTTGTTATTTTTGTCATTTTGTGGAGGGATTATCATATGGGTGAGGGTACATGGTAGGATAAGGTAAACAATAGGTAAAAACGATATCGGGGAGGGACGAAATTAAGTGTCTACATCATGCCCCCTTTGAATGTAAACACAAAGTGTTTTCAGGCAAATAAGTAGACAGCAAGACCAAATTTTGACCCGACCATTATTCAAAGAAAGAAACAGAAGGAAGAAGGACAATCGGGTCTTGACTTAAGACATCCTTCCTACCCAAGTTATGAGAGAATCAAGTCACGGGTATTTCAAAGGATTGAAAGAGAACTGGACTATACCGAGTTGGAGAGTCGAGTGAGGTTCCATGGAGGTTCCGGTCCGCGGCTCTATCATTACATCAAAAAATGAAAATTACAAGTTAAAA
>NW_025829493.1:0-1069 GCF_002878395.1 Capsicum annuum | reverse complement strand
AAAAGAAAATTAATACTGTTAGAATTACTATTTTCATTTAAAAATGTGTACATAATTTTTAAGTTGGTATTCTTATGAAATATTAACTCTAACGGTTATTATATGTTACCAACAACTTTATTAAATATCCGAGACTTGTTATCTTAAGATCTCAATTACTATAATTTTAATATGAAATGTAAATAATATTCTTTAAATTATGATTTGTACTTTATAATTTCATTTAATGGACTTAGGAATTCATGTCATTTTTATTGTCCTTGTATTGCTCTCTTTAATTAGCTCTTTTTGGCTTTTGGCTATGTTTTCATATCTTCTTAATTGTTATATTTTTTGAATATATATAAAAGATATTGTATTTATTATTTTTAAAATATTTTATTCATAATCGACTCCATAACTCAAACCACTTCATTTTCATAACTTAATGATATTCGATCTTACACCTTTAACTCACATATTCTCATTTCAAAACCCCAACTCTTAATTATTTTAATTACTCCTATGTCTTTTCAAGTCCATAACCTTCAAAATCATCAATCTAATAAAAAAATGCATTCAAGGGGGAACTTCAATTCATTACACCAAACTATTTAGATGTTCTTATGTTTTGTACAACACGATTCATTTTTTAAGAGTTTTCATTATTTAGTTTGTTCCTTGAATTCATGAATATGATGCATAAAAAACGTATAGACCCAACTTTGAATCATGCATGAAAGATGATCGACGAAAAATAGATAGTTGCTAACTGGTCTTTGAAATTGTGTTTTCCCTCCTCCTAGGTTCTTATTGCTCACTTGCCTTAACATTTATATTTTTTTTCATGCTATCCATCTTTTTTTTTAAAGTTATTGAATTTGACATCGACTTCTATGTCGGCTTCTAATATTCATGAATTTATTTACTATGATATCTTCTCCGTTTTTTTTTTCTAACTATGTTGTATATTTTTTAAAAAAATTTGTTTCACATAGTAGGTCTAAGGATAATAATATTTATTATTTATAGCCTCTTTTTTATGAGAGAAAACATTCGAAATAGTGGCAGTATTAGTTGTGAATAATCG
>NW_025829492.1:0-1338 GCF_002878395.1 Capsicum annuum | reverse complement strand
ATTTTCTGGTGTAGCACATGTTGTTTTAGTGTTCACACATGTTGTAATAGAAAAATGATTTTTCTATGATACGCATGTTGATTTTAAGCGTACATGCTGATATGAAAAATCGTTTGAAGGACTAACAATGAAATAGCCTTGATTTGGAGTCCATGTTGGCTATTTCTTGCTACATTACCACATCATTTGGTTTATATCTATGAAACTTCAGTGTTAGTAATTGTGAACTGATCTTGTGTCGTTGGTTGATGCAAGTACTGCTGCAGTTCAACAGTGATGTTTTGCTTGACTGAACTATGTTGGAAATGGTGTTCCACCACTAAATGTTTATGGCCATTGTCTATTCATCCCGAGAGTCATTTTCATAAAAATAAGCTTTCTAAAACTTTTCTTTAAAAGTTAACATTGTCCAAGTGGGAGAATGTTAGAATTATTTATTTTATGTGGACTTAACATTAACTTTTTATTACGTTAAAAGTAAAACGGGCTGATGTTATTAGTTGGTGGACAAGACACATGCCATGTATTCATACGGATTCCATATGGGCCTGTATCCATTTTATGTTATTGGTGTGTGCTAGCAATAGTGTAGGCCTGTAGTAGACCAGTGAGCCCATAATGGGGGGTGCACTAGGTTAAGGCTTTTAAGCCTATAAATATAAGGCTAGGTCCCCTCTCCTGACTTTAACACAAGACATATTCCCATATACTGCCAGCCGTAATAAGCAAATGAGAGGAAGACTCAGCCTTGTTCGTCTTCGGTTACATGTTGTAATGGCGGATAAACCATCTCCGGTTACGTGATATGATGGCAAACAAAGGTACGCATCTTTCTACTCGCATATTCCTTACTTTATAGGTGTTCTTGGTTTATATGAATCGGTGGTATGTTTATATGTTAATTTAACCGAAAACAGTTACAAAATATGGCAAGAAAAGTTTACTGACTTCCTTACCAAATAAGTCATTCTCCTGAACATCAACCTGATTTATCAATTGCTTGAATGGTTGAAAATTGAAGAGATTAAAAGGGAAAAGAAGAGCAGATGTTTAGTATCAGTAGTTCATAAAGTTAAAGTAAACTTCGAATCATGATTTGTGGCTCTTAACTTTGGAGTATTTTTACATACAATAAAGTTGGCCATAAGATATAATCCTCCCGCTTTAATATTTGATTCTTTGAAATGTTTATGAACTGAATTTGCGATAGAAGTTTGTATCCAATTACCCTAAAAACATAACACCTATCAATTCATTAAGAGATGAAAAAATAAAAGAATCTGCAGATAGTTTAAAAAAAAATTATTGTAGTACCTTTTTGTCCTGTAGAATCAATAA
>NW_025829491.1:0-1839 GCF_002878395.1 Capsicum annuum | reverse complement strand
TCCCTAAGTTCCAAAACTACATAGCCAACGTAGGTATGAGATGTCACCTGTTACATAGGACTGACATACTCAGGGATCACCCGTTGGTGTATTTAAATGTATAGGACTGATCCGAGGGGTCACCCGCTAGATTAGAAGTGACTCCATAATAGTTGTCTTTACCAGCGGCGTGGTACTGACACCCTTCCAGTTGGGGTTACAGGTTGGACCCCAGTTAGCTTAGCATTGGGGCATGTCGGTTAGATGAATACATCCCACAGTTTTAGTTACAAAATTAGGGCTGTCAGATATAGTCAATTCAGCTCAGTAGTATAGATTTAGGACTGTCTGATACATTCACTCTTTATCATTATAAATAGACTCTGGGATCACCTACTAGACAGGACTGATCTCAACTATGGTTATTTAGTAACGGTATCATCAGATTTAGAGATCACCTGCTAGATAGGACTGACTCAGATTTAGTTACTCAAATACAGTATGGAACTCAGCTAGTTTCATTAGATTCAGGACTATTAGACACAATCACTCATGTTATCAATTATATCAGTTATCAAAACTTATGTTATTAGCATTCAGCTTCAGGACTGTTAGATACAGTTAACTAGGCCAGTTCTTCATAATTAGAATTGTCAAACACAGTTATTTTAATATAGTATTAGACCCTCAGTATTCATAAATACAATCTCAGTTTCTCACTCATTAGTGACTAAGATGTCAATATCAGTAGACTGGGTAGTCAGAACTCAGCATTCAGTCTTATGATGATCTCAGTTATAGTTACGTATAAATGCATGTATTCTCACATTTATGTTATTCAGTCAGTTAGTATTGTTCATGCATATGAACCTATTTTATTCAGCCTACCTCACTTGTATACCAGTACATTCAAACTACTGATGCATTTGCGCTATGGTGTCTTATACCATAGGTTTAGAAGTACGAGCTCCAGAGCATCAATAACATCCCAGTTCAGCAGTCAGAGTCAACTGTGAATCCTCATCCTTTGAGGACATTATGATCATATTACTATTTTAGTTTTTAGTTTATTTTAGTAGTTGGAGTTAATTGGGGACATGTCGTTGGGGACATGTCCCATCAACTCCTTATTCAAATAGTTTAGAGGCTTTCAGACTACAGTATGTTCAGACAATTATCTCAGTTGTTTTGGTATTATTATACCATATTTTTCAGTTATGTACTAGTATTGAACCTTATGGTCTTTCATCTCATGTTTCCATATTTACAATATTATACTATTATTCAGTGCTCAGTTTACAGATACCAGTCATGGGTTAGCTTGTGGTCCTTTAGGGTCATGGACACATCGTAGCATTCTAGGTACTAGATTCGGGGTGTTCCATGGACGTTAGTTGTTGCTGATTATTATATATTTGAGTTCACCTTGGCCTAAGGAACCAAGATCTACAAGAAAATCCAGATTTGGAGTTCATTTGGTTAGGGGTCAAACTTTGGTCAACTCTTAAATATTCATCTTGTTCTTCCATGTTCATCAAGTCTTTCTAAGGAAGAATATTCAAAGAGTTTGTTTGATCTAAAAAGGGAGAAGAAAGAGCGTGAACTTGGTTTTTATAAAGTAATATTCCTTGGTATATTCAATTCATCCAAAGAAAGAAGAGATAAAAAATAATCAAAGTACAAAAATCAAGTACAGTCCAAGTATAAAGGGGGACCATTGTTTTCAAATTCATTTGAAGCTCCAAAAAGGCTTTCAAACCTTTATTTTTCCCTCCCAAACAAAATTTTGTCTTCACCAAAAGGGTTCTAGGCTAAGACTTGACAATTTGGGTAGAAAAATTGAAAACTCAACATCCAATT
>NW_025829490.1:0-1074 GCF_002878395.1 Capsicum annuum | reverse complement strand
ATGATTCGATTGTTGCCCAGAAAGTGTATAAAAAGTGTCATGTTACCATTCTTCATAGAGTCTTGTTGGCTGATCTGATTGAGTTAGACATGGTGGTAGATTTTGATGTGATTCTGGGTATGGAATGGCTATATTCTTCTTATGCCTCTATTGATTGTCGGACCCGAGTGGTCAAGTTTTAGTTTTTGGGTGCATCTATGTTTGAGTGGTCTGGGAATTCTGTGTCACCCAAGAGTCATTTTATTTCTTACCTCAAAGCTAGAAAGCTTATTTCCAAGGGGTGTGTTTACCATTTGGTTAGAGTCAAAGACACTAAGTCTGAGACTCCAACTCTCCAGTCTATTAATGTGGTCAATGAGTTTTTTGATGTCTTTCTAGATGATCTCCTAGGGATACCTCCTGATAGAGAGATAGAGTTTGGGATTGATCTTCTTCCCGATACTCAGCCTATTTCTATTCCTCCTTACCATATGGCCCCTACAAAACTTAAGGAGTTGAAAAAGCAACACAAAGATCTACTAGATAAGAGTTTCATAAGGCCCAGTATTTCTCCTTGGGGTGCTCCTGTGTTGTTTGTAAGAAAAAAAGATAGCTCTTTACGTATGTGCATTGATTACCGCCAACTGAATAAAGTCACCGTAAAAAATAAGTACCCCCTTCCGATAATAGATGATTTGTTTGACCAATTGCAAGGTGCAAGTTATTTCTCAAAGATAGACCTTCGTTCCGGTTATCATCAACTCAAAGTTTGGGAGTGTGACATCCCAAAAACCGCTCTCCAAACTCGTTATGGCCATTTTGAGTTTCTTGTTATGTCTTTCCGGTTAACTAATGCCCTATTAGCTTTCATGGACCTCATGAATCGAGTGTTCAGACTATATCTAGATATGTTTGTCATAGTGTTCATCGATGATATACTGGTGTACTCCCGTAGTGAGGATGGACATTCTGATCATCTCTGAACTGTCTTGCAAACCCGTAGAGATCATAAGTTGTTTGCCAATTTCAGTAAGTGTGAGTTTTGGCTAAGGTTAGTTGCTTTTCTGGGTCATATCATTTCTTTCGAGGGTATTA
>NW_025829489.1:0-1755 GCF_002878395.1 Capsicum annuum | reverse complement strand
AGGTGTAGAGGGGCAAAATGGTACTTGTACCATACTTAAAAAGTAAGAAAAGTTATTCTTTAAAGACATTTTTTATTGGGGTCAAATATCTAAAGTCACTCATATTTGGGTCTATAACATGCAATTTCCTGTATACTAGGTGTGATATGGCCCGTGTCAGCACGGGCCCAACGTGAAGAATATTTTTAGATTAACTACTGTGATTTATATACTTTTTACGTAATTTTTTAAATAATATATATTACACTCCCTATCTAATTTTGTGTGGTATTGATACAATTTTGAGAGTTAACTAAATTTTTATATATTTTTTAAAAATATTTTAAATTATTAATTATTGTGATTTATAGTGTTCTTTCTTCTATCTCAATTTATATGGTAGTAATAAACTTTAGAGAGTCAACTAATTTTTTTTACGTCCTTTTAATTATTTTATGTTGCTAATTATTATTATTTATATTATTTTTACGTTATTCTCAAATATATAACAGATTAAAAAGAAATGAAATATAAAAGAAAATATCTAAGCGGACAACACAAACAATCATGTTGATATGCTATCTATTTATCATCCTTTATAAGTGAGGTAATAAATCACAAATGTCAATTTAAGTGGCACAATGCTTAGATCGTCATAATAATTAATTAAGTGTGATATAATAAAATCACGATTGACACAGCGAAGCAAACATGCTTTAAATTACTTACAACAACTAATTAGAAGTGATATAGCAAAATTACTATAAAAAATATTTTTGAAATAAATTTAAGTGAGCCTCATATAAGACGTCAGATTAATTTAAAACATCAAGATTTAATTTATTATTTTATGTCTATATTATTCTTTTATTAATTTTTTAATATTAGATGACTTATAATAATTAATTAGGGGAGATATTTAGTAAAAAGTGATATAGCAAAATTACTATAAAAAATATTTGTGAAAAAAATTTAAGTGAGCCTCATATAAGACGTCAAATTAATTTAAAACATCAAGAGCTAATTTATCATTTTATGTCTATATTAATTTTTTTATTAAATATTTTTTTTAATACTTAGATGACTTATAATATTTAATTTGGGGAAGATATTTAGTAAAAAGTAATATGTAAAAAAAATTAAGTGGGTTTCATATAGGACGTCAAGTTAATTTAAAACATCAAAAGTTAATTTATCATTTTATATATATTTTATCCTTTTTATTAAATATTATTATTTTTTAGTAATTAGATAATTTATTATAATTAATTAGTCATGATATTTAATAAAATTATGATTGAAGCAGCTAAAGTAGACATGTTATAACTGTCTATTTTATTTTTTGTATTAAATAATATTTTTTTAATGTATAAATGACTTATAATAATTAATTAGAGATGATATAGACTTATAAAAATTAATTAAAGATGATATAGTAAAACCACAGAGCAAGCAGCTGCTCAGGCGTGTTGAACTATAGCTCATTTCTAATCCAGTAGTAAAGTAGTAATACATATATTGAGCTTTTTATCCGAACAACTTCTTTATATTTTTCTCTCAATATGTGTTGAGAAGTAATGGACGCTAAATTTTTACATAGTTTAGTTGGAATTATTTCAGTTTCTTATGACCATTTGATTTTGTTGACTGTCAATATTTTATTCTAATCTTTAAATTGATCGAACTTATAAAGAAACTATGTAAGGTAATCCACAATTGCATTAATTGATGCGAAAGAGAAGGAATTACATTATGATATCACTTTGAATCGACATA
>NW_025829488.1:0-1255 GCF_002878395.1 Capsicum annuum | reverse complement strand
ACTATGTAAATTTTAGTTGATTGATATATTGTAATAAAAATGAATGAAAACTGAAGTTGGATTACTTAAATTAATAGCTAATGTGATAATCGATTAACTTAAGAATAGCATAAATGCAGAATGCAGGTCTTGTATTTTCAAACTAGCGTTATATGTCTCATAAGATGGATATATATTGATACACATAGTGGAAGTCATTTTGGACTCCTATATAGTAGATAGTCAAAGAAAGGTATTTAATCTTGACGTCTTCGGAATGCATATCAACCTAGTAATCTGTGATTTTGGAAACTCTGGAGTCTTAGTTAGAAATATGTGGACTTGGAATTGGACAAAGACAATACCATTTGAAGGATTTACAATTTGATTTAAAATCCAAGTACCGCATGAAATGCAACTTAGTTACTTGTTCAATACAAGAAACTATCAGATTTATTTCTTCTATATCTTAAAAATATGTTAGGCCTACTATTTATTGAGAGGATATAGAGGCTTACGTGATGTTAGGCCTTCAATCTTTGACGTGATTGTCAGATATCTAGCTACATCATCCATCTGAGCATACTACAACAACATACCTAGTATATTTCCACCAATAGGGTCTGGGGAGGGTCAGTGTATGCAGTCCATAACACTACCTCAAATGTGAAATAGAGAGCTTGTTTTCGATAGAACCTCGGCTCAAAATAATACATTATACGATAAAAAATGGTGATTTACTAACAACAAATATGATGAAATTTACTCAAGTCAAAATTCTTAATACAGGCTTCTTTTCATTAGAAGCTTCTCTATTTCAGCCAAAAGCATAAGAATATGGGGTTACTGGCAATTACCAAGTCAGAAATTTCTAAGGAGATTCAAGAATTATTATGTACGTACTAAAAGTAATTTGTGACTTATATACTTCGTATAATTTTTTACATATACAATATAATTTTTTGACAGAGTGTTCAACTTACCACCCTTCACTTTTTGGATATTGTCATAGTCAACTGAGGATTAATGCACATTGCACAGTAAATACAGGAATAACGCATCACAAGATATCTTCAGTAGTAAATATAGAAATAAAATGTTTTTAGAACTTCGTACTTATTCGGATATAACAAACTACAGCCAACATCAATTGGTAACCTGTAAGAGAGACACAGATGTTAGGGTGAAATGATGGAGGCTTCAATATAATAGAAATAACAAAAGAAGAACTATGTTGATAGGACTGTCTACATATATGTGTAGTGAATAGAGGATC
>NW_025829487.1:0-2441 GCF_002878395.1 Capsicum annuum | reverse complement strand
AAATATATTTAAAATAAATAATTATAGAGGATATGTAAAAAAAATGTACATGCAATGGTGAGGAAGATGGATGAACGTCAGAAAATTATTAGGGTGATCGAACGTAGTTTTATGATCTTTTGATTTTGGCACAGTGGTTCCTTGCTGCCATAATGTCATAGTGCCATGGTGCCATGGTGCCGCGGTGCCACGATGCCTTGGTTCCTTGGTTCCTTAGCTTCATAGTGCCATGGTGCCTTGGTGTCATGGCGCCATGGTGCGACGGTGCCGCGGTTCTTTGGTGCATAGGTGACACAGGGCCTTTCTACCTTGGTACATTGGTGCTATGGTGCCACGGTGCCACGGTGCCACAGTGCTATGACGACACGGTGCCTTGGTGACATAGAGGCATTGAGCCATGGTGCCTTTGTACCATAGTGCCATGGTGCCTTGGTATCACTGTGCCATGGTGCCACGGTGCCTTCGTGCCATGGTGCCACGATGCCTTGTTGCCCGGTTCCATGGTGCCATGGTGTATTGGTGCCACGGTGCCTTGGTTCACGGTGCCATGGTGCCTCGGTTCCATGGTGCCACGGGGCCTTGGTGTCATGGTGCCTTGGTGCCTTTGTGCCTTGGTGCATTGGTGCCATGGCACCTTTGTTCCTTGGTTTCTTGTGCCTATGGTGATTTGGGGGCGATGGTGTTAGGATTGGGTAATTTATGTGTCTGCTGCCTTCCTTGGATGTGGTAGACATTTCTCATGCTCCCTCTCTGAAATCGAACCCTAATTCTCTTTCACCTGTCACCACCATGGTAGGCCACTAGCCAACTATCGAAACTTGATAGGATAGAAATTTGAATGATGCGTCGCTGGCACGATGGCCATGCTATCCGTCGAGTATCATGAATCATCGCAGCAACAGACAGAGCCCGCGTTGACCTTTTATCTAATAAATGAATCCCTTCCAGAAGTTGGGGTTTGTTGCACGTATTATCTCTAGAATTACTACAGTTATCTGAGTAGTAGATACCATCAAACAAACTATAATTGATTTAATGAGCCGTTCGCAGTTTCACAGTCTGAATTTGTTCATACTTACACATGCATGGCTTAATCTTTGAAACAAGCATATGACTACTGGCAGGATCAACCATGTAGCATTCCTCATCGATGCCGGCATTACATGAGCCCAACCTACCCGTGAGGGCGCAGATGGATTCAAGGAGAGCACGACCGTCGTTTCCAAGGAGCATCGTACAAGGCAGATAGGAGTCAATATAGACCCCATGCCCACTGCGTTTACCACATCAAAGAATCCTGACCGCCACTCATGGACCATGATCACACGACAATGCGAGGAAGGCATGGGACACGAGGGCATCCTTTCGATTCACCCCGCGCATGAAATGCAAGGGGCGAAAGGTAATCGATAAAACTTGATAATGCTTGGGCATTAGGTATGCAGCGCAGGAAACCGACTTCAAGCAAATATAAATTACGCTTACCCCACGATTGAGATAGCAGGCGGGTCGAGAATTATGCACGGGCGCCGCCCACGGCGGCCGCCGGCGCTCGCCGCGGATTCATTAAGAAAATATTTTTTTCAAATATCATTTATGAAAATTCAAAAACTTCAAAAACTAAGTAAAATTAATTCAAAAATAGAAAAAATATTTATAAAAATATAAAAACATTAGGAAAATATTTCCAGCACATGAACTAACCTTAAACCAACAATTGAGTGCATATTTGTACATATAATGTAATGGTATAAAATATTTAAATGTAACGATATTAAATAAAAGATTGAAAAAAATAAAAAAAATAATGTGGGGACATTAAAAAAATTGCCCAGAATGATACAGATAAGTAACAACCCCAAAATATAAATATCAGAATGAAATAACCTTAAACTAACAATTGTGTGCATATCTGTACGAATAACGTAACTATATTAAATATTTAAATTTAAGGATATTAAATAAAAATTTCAAAGAAAGGCGACGGGACATTAAGAAAACCATCACAACATATGAGGTAACATTGAAATATATTTAAAATAAATAATTAGAGCGGATATGTAAAAAAAATGTGCATGCAACGGTGAGGAAGATGAATGAACGTCAGAAAATTATTAGGGTGATCGAACGTAGTTTTATGATCTCTTGATTTTGGCACGGTGGTTCCTTGCTGCCATAATGTCATAGTGCCATTGTCCCATGGTCCCACGGTGCCACGATGCCTTGGTTCCTTGGCTCCATGGTGCCATGGCGCCTTGGTGCCATGGTGCCATGGTGCGACGATGCCGCGGTTCTATAGTGCATAGGTGCCACAGTGCCTTTCTACCTTGGTACATTGGTGCCATGGTGCCACGGTGCCATGACGACACAGTGCCTTGTTGACATAGAGCCATCGAGCCATGGTGCCTTTGTACCATAGTGCCACGGTGCCTTGGTATCAC
>NW_025829486.1:0-1757 GCF_002878395.1 Capsicum annuum | reverse complement strand
ATATTGAGAGCTTGTGCACTTGACTTTAAGGGAAGTTGGGATGATCATTTATCGTTGATAGAGTTTGCTTACAATAGCAGTTTCCACTCTAGTATTAGCATGGCTCCATTTGAAGCCTTATATAGAAGGAAGTATAGATCACCCATAGGTTGGTTCGAGGTGGGTGAAGTGGCTGTGAGTTATCCTGATTCGGTATTTGAGGCTATGGAAAAACTTAAGTTGATTAGGAAAAGGTTGAAAATTGCGCAGAGTCGTCAGAAGTCATATGCGGATGTTAGAAGGAGAGACCTTGAGTTTGAAGTTGGTGACCTAGTGTATCTAAAAATTTCACCCATGAGGGGGGTGAAGAGATTCGGAAAGAAGGGAAACCTTAGTCCCCGTTATGTTGGTCCTTAAAAAATTCTTAGCCGTGTTGGTAAGGTAGCTTATGAGATCGAGTTGCCTTCCGAGTTGTGCTCTGTTCATCCAATATTCCATCTCTCCATGCTTAGAAAGCATATTAGCGATGCTGTGGTAGTGGATTCCTCTGTAAGTGCTGACATTCAAGAAAATCTTTCTTTTGATGAGATTCCTTTTGAGATTCTTGATTTCAGTGTCCGAAGACTAAGGAACAAAGAAGTTCCCTTGGTCAAGTTGTTGTGGAGAAACCAATTTGTTGAGGGTGAAACTTGGGAAGCTGAGGCGGATATGCAATCCAAGTACCTGCACCTATTTTTCGTGAACTCCGATCAAGCCGAAGGTACCGTTCTTTCCTAAATCATGCACTTTTGAAAAAAGTTGCAGCAGTTCAGTTGTCATTTATTATGTGTTCAGCTGTAGTTTCTTGAATTTATGCCTTCTATATTGCATTCGGAGTGAGAAACGATGTAGTGATAAGTCTAATGAATGATTTTAGCTGTATTCTCTATTCCCAATCTAATCTTGGCATGTCTAGCATCATTCCAGGATGAATGTTTCCGGGGGGGGATGATGTAATACCCGGGAAATTTTTTGTTGAAATTTTGTGCGTAAACGTGTTGGGTTCTATCTTCTAGAATGAATTATAATTTTTCCATGTGGAATGTCTTAGATTATGACCCACCATTGCGTAGAGTATCGAATAATATTTCCAGTGATATGTGGATCATCCAAAACAGACACCCGAGAGAAGAGTTATGAACATTCCAATCAAACCGTGAAGAGTAGTGAACAGTAAAACGTGCAGGAAAAAGTACGGAGGGCTGGCGTATTTTTGCTCCAACTTTAAATGATCATAAATCCTTGTACATAATGAAATACGTGATCTACTATATATCAACGGAAAGCTCTGCGTGTCCTCTTTCCGATGAAATTGGTTTCATCCAATTTTTCTATCGGAGAAAAAAAGTTATGGTCGATCTACTTCAGCCTACCAAAAGTGAATTTTTGGGTCAATTTCAAATGATCATAACTCCTCATACATAATTATCTTGGTGAGATACTATATATCAAAGGAAATATATGAGAGTTCTCTTTCTAATGAAATTGGTTTTATCCAATTTGGATATCGGAGTAAAACGTTATGATTGATCTACTTCAGACTATAAAAACAGTCCATCAACGGACAGATTCAAAAATTATTTGAATTTTTAGGGGCGTTTTGGTCATTCCTCGTCACCCAAAATCCATCCAAACCCTATATTAAAGCCTATTAGAAGCATTATATGTTATATTTCATCAAATTCCCTCAAAAAGAAAACCCTAAGCTCCTACATCCAACTTCAAGAACCTCCAAAGTC
>NW_025829485.1:0-1954 GCF_002878395.1 Capsicum annuum | reverse complement strand
CTTTTTTTTAAAATCATATCATTAAAGTTCCATTTTACAATTAAATCATATCATCTAACTACCCACTATTTCTTCTTCAACACCATTAAAGCTCTTCAACACCATTAAAGTTATTCTCCATTAAAGCTCCATTGAAGTTTTTTTTTTAAAATCATATCATTAAAGCTCCATTTTTTAGTTAAATCATATCATTTAACTATCTTTAAAACTCAATTCAATCATAAAACTATTTTTGAAATGGTTTGAACAAAAAAAAAAGAAAACTATACGGGAATTGCTGACTGAGTGGGAGGGGTTAGGGGGAGATGCTGATGGGGTGGGGGTGTTGGATAGGAGGTGGGAGTGTTGAATGGGAGTAGAGGGTGGAGGGGAGCTGCTGGATGTGGGGGGGAGGGGGATTGCTGGATGGGGTGGGGTAGGGGAAGAGGGCGTGTGGTGAGTGATAAATTAAATAAAAAATAAAAATTTATTAAAAAAATAAAATAAAATATGAAATTAAATATATTTAACACGTGGTAGCATCTGATTGGCGTGTGTGTGTTCCCTCTCTTTGTTGTGACTGAGATTCAGCGAAAATGGTGTATTTGCAACAGATTAAGTAAGAATCGTGGGGTAATAGGTCGAATTCAAAGTTTAGATGTATTTTTTAAAATCTCGGCCAACATTAGAGGGGTAATTATGTATTTGCTCTTATCATTATAAGGGATAAATTGATCATCTAAATATTGTTGAAACTCTTGGAGAGTTTTCAAAAGCAATAAATTATTTGTTGAAATAAGAAATATGAAGTACCATATTTTAGTGCAATTGGTGCACAACCCTAATGTATCTTGCGAATACTACAAGGCCTGATGTAGTCTTTTCAGTCAATTTGTTAAGCAATGCATATTTTTCTCCTACTAGGAGACATCAAAATGGGATAAAAGACATGAGCTTATTTTATTCTAAAATTTGCAGTCCCGATTTTATTGGTCATGTTGATGTTGGGTACTTATCTGATCCACATAAATCTCGATCTCAAACATGTAATGTGTTCACATGTGGGGATACTGTCATATCTTGGAGATATATAAAACAGTCTATCTAGCCACTTAATCAAATCATGCTGAGATAATAGCTATTCATAAAGCAAGCCAAAAATGTGTATGGTTGAGGTCCATGATACATCTCATTCGAGAAAAATATGGTTTGAAATATGACAATGTACCCATAATTTTATACGAAGATAATGCAGCATGCATAACACATCTTAAGGGAGGGTTCATAAAAGGAGCTAGAACGAAGCATACTTCATCATAGTTTTTCTATACACATGAGCTACAAAAGAATGGTGATATTAACGTGCAACAGAATCGTTCAAGTGACAATGTGGCCGATTTATTCACCAAGTCTCCTCCAATTGCAACTTTCAAGAAGATGGTGCACAAGATCGGGGTGCAAACGTTCAAGTATATTCTCATTAGGGGAGTTAATGCGCGCTGTACCTTTTTTCCTTTACTAGGTTTTGTCCCACTGGGTTTTCCTTATAAGGTTTTTAATGAGACAGCCTATGTGCGTATTGTTAGAGATGTGTACTCTTTTTCCTTCACTAGATTTTTTTTCTACTGTTTTTTACTAGTAAGGTTTTAACGAGACACATTATCTATCGATTAGACATTCAAGGGGTCGGGAAGTGTTATAAATGTATTTACATTATAGTGTGTATGTGTATCAAGATTTAATAAGATCTATCAAGATCTAATTTATATCTATTAGTATTTGAAGTATTCGTCTTTTAGTTAGAAATTAATAAGAGTAAATTTCCCTCATAAATAGAAGAGTTTCCTTCCTTGTAAATTATCTTTAAAAATCTCAATAGAATTCCTCAAGAAAATAAAAATTACTATCTATTCTCACTCTATTTATTTTTCTTGTTCTTGCTTTTGTATTTCATAACAGGTAAAACATTCTATGA
>NW_025829484.1:0-1899 GCF_002878395.1 Capsicum annuum | reverse complement strand
TCGAGAAAGGAGGAAAACGTTCAAAACTCAGCCTTGGGTATTTTGGAAATATGTAGGAGATCACAAGAATTCTTGGTCTTTCTTCTTAATTTCATGTTAAAATCGAGTTTCCGGTGTAGAGTTTGGTGGCCGGAATCTTGACGAAAAGCCTCAATTTGCTACCCCAGAAAAGGTTCCTTGTCGCTATTCCGTTTGAATTTGCGTCTCGTTTTGGCCTGTTGGGTATTCTTCGTGGGTTTTCATACTGGTTTTTGGAAACTTGGTTACTGTTTTAGTTTCGGGGTTTCGGATGAAATTTCGAAGGTTACAGGGTTGGAGTTGGATCATAGTCTGAATTTTGGTTTATCGAGGTTCTTGAAGCGGCTCTTATCTCTCTTATTAAAATTAATCGAAAGCTCTTAAGGTCCATCTCTTTACTCTCGTACTTTCTTCTTTATTTTATTTTTGGTTGAAATGGCTATGATTATGTGTTAGGTGATTGTAATTGTCTGATGTTGTTGTTGTTTTTATGATCACGTGTTTGGCGATGTGACTCCGGTGGTATTGATGAAAGAAGTTGATTAGTTATAATGGTGCGATTGGTTGAAATAGATTTGGGGACGCGAATCGAAAATTGATAAAAGTGAATATTATGATATTTTTGATACATTATTGATGTTGAATGCGATATGTCGTCGAGCGGGTAGGCAAACAGTAAGCTCGGGTAGGCAAGTTTAGGATCGGTGTAGTGTTGGAATGATTGGAATATTTGTTGAATGTCTTGTTTATCGTATTTGGTAAGTGTATTTATTTAACCGGGGAATGCCCCGAGGTAATTTGTATTTACTCACCGGGGAATGCCCCGAAGAATTTTTTGCGCTAAGGATGTTCGTGATCAAGGCCCGAGGCATCGGGTAAAGCATGGTTTAGGACTAGTGTAGGTTATTTCAGTATTTTTTATTTCGGGTTGTAATAATTGGATTGGACTTTACATTTTTGTTTTGTTTTTGTTATTGTTTGATTATTTTGCGTGCTTTTGTGTGGTTTGTACATTTCGTAATGCCAAAATAGTTGATATACTCTACCCAAGCAACCGTGGTTGAACCACGGGATCGAGGGGTGCCTAACAACTTCCCCTCGGTCAACAGAATTTCTTAGCCAGAATCTCTGTTCGCAAACCAGTTTAAGAGTCAAATGGTTTCGAAAAGGATTTTCCAAAGGTGACTTGGCACACCGGATTATGCCAAGTGGCGACTCTGAATAAATAATCCTTTTCCGAAATAAATTTACATTTCTTGTCACTTAAATAATAAAACCCTTTCGGACTTAAAATATACATTTTTTGGAGTACGTAAAAAAGGGGTGTGACAATTATTATAACGACTAAAGTTGACCATGAATTCTCATTAATTCATATACCAAATAAACCATATTGAGGAAGATAATAGCACAAAATAAAAAAATATCTCCATATTTTGGCTTGCAAGAAGTTTTGCGTTGGCCGTAACCCAGTTCGAGAACATCCTCTCATATATTCTCTTCACCAAGTCTCACCAACAATCAGCTCTTAACCTTTGGTGTCAAATTACAGGGCGAGTTCCTTTCTTGTCTTTGTCGAAAACTTTCTTTATTCTCATTGAAGAAAGACTCTCCCCCGAGAAGGTTTTACACATAGGGCCAGCTGATTTTTTTTATCTAGCTTGCCGTTAGTTCGTCTAGTGCTTTTCAGTTGTGGTCCGCCCTAGGGATAGGTTAGACCGCTTGAATTTTTTCGTCTATCGAAGGCAGTCAACGTGTTAGTCATTTTCCCCCATTAGACTTGTCATTCCTTTGCTCTTTTTCTTTCTCGCTTCCAGTTCTCCCCCTCAATTTTATTTGACAGGGATGGAAAATACCACTCTATAAATAACAAAAAAAAAA
>NW_025829483.1:0-1322 GCF_002878395.1 Capsicum annuum | reverse complement strand
TATAGATTATTATTATGGATTATGAGGAGAAATTTGAAAGCACATCTAACTCAGGATTTGTGCATAATTTCTACAGGCCTGATAAAGCACTTCAGTTTTCAGAACTCAAAAGTACTGACAGGATACTTTCTAGCTCTCTTACAGCCCCATAACTATCCATGGAGAATAAAGCTCAACGGTTTCTGATACCTTGGAAATAAGGCAGAGATGGCCTGACTAGAGTAAGATGAGAATTTGTATAAGTTTCTTGGAGAACTTTTCTATAGCACAATTTAAGACTTGAAAGAATGGAGACATTTCCTAAATTCCTTGTAGCCTCTCAAAGAAAAGTGCAGACGTCTTCGTACCATTCTGCAAGACTCTACTAGACACGGCTTCATAGACACTCGAGGACACTTGAACTCTGTACTCTGATACCAACTTACATTAAAATCTGGAAAATTCAGCTTTATGTACAAAAATATCATCATTCTCATTCAATTCAACTTCCAAAACATAAAGAGTATCATAATCTCATGTAAAACTATATAGGGTATAAATTCATGCTTCAAATTCATATCAAAACATGTAAAATCATGTATATTCATAAAAGAAAAATCAATATGGTCACAAGAACGAAAGGTTGTCTTGTTGAAAAATTCCACATACTTTAAACTTGAAGCTTTGAATGAACTCTTGACCTTGGGACTCTATTCATGAAAATAATGAGTGTTTCTTGTAGCCCTCGGAATGGAGATTCTGAATCTCGAAGAATTATTAAAAACTCATGGTTGAATCTTGAGATATTTAAATTTTTAGGTTGAAACCCTAATGAATGTTCTTGGTGATTTTGAGAGAAAATAAACTTATTTTGGTGTTATGGAAGTTTAATCCCATGTTATAGACATATATAGGGGTGTTTTTGGCACTTGGAAGTGAGGTATACGGAGCACAACCCATGGCAGACCTTAAGGTGTGCGTCGCACACCTTATGGAAGATATTTAAGTATTCCTCGCACTCCCAATCGCACATATTTGATTGGGCAGCGCATTGCCCATCAGACACCCTTATTGTCTCTCACAAAAATGGGCATAACTCTTTGCTCGGGTATCAAATTTTTGCGAAATTGATATCGTTGAAAAGATAATTCAATTATATACAATTTAATAGGTTTTGGTATGAAAAATTCCATGTATATTAAGAGATATACACATTTGAATTTTACCCTTGTAGAATCGAATGTCAAACTTTGGATGAATCAATTGGTCTTAGCTCAACCTTGTTCTATGTCATTTCTATAAATATTTTCCACCTATAAACTACTCCATATACTAGGATAATG
>NW_025829482.1:0-1039 GCF_002878395.1 Capsicum annuum | reverse complement strand
AGAAATAATGTAATTTTATGGGTATTTGGTAAATTAATTTGATTTCTCTGTAATGTTAGTTTATAGTGTGTGTTTTACTGCTTGTACATTGCATCATTCTGGATTCTTAAATGATAAAAAACACCAAATATTTATGTGCTATTTCAATTTCATTGGATGAGAAAAACAAACTAAAGTTGATTCAATTATTGCTCGGATAACACAAATAATGATTACTTTTGATTTTTGGTCCAAAAATAGTACTTTTTCCTTAATTACAGCATGCTTAATTTTATATCACATGAAGTAGTAGGGATTTTTAAATTATTTTTTAATATTGTAAAAGATAAGAATACTATTTAAATTTTAAATCGGAAGAAAACAAACATAATTAGCTTTTGATACAACTTTGTTTTATTTTGAATCCGTCGAGATGGATAATGCATCCAATGAAGATACATTAGATGGAATAACTCATTCTGAGATTAGTTATCCCAGGATTGTAGTGTTCTTTTTATCCTTCCTTGAGAAAGGAAAAATTAATCTCAGAATTACTTGTTTTCCAACCAAACGACCCCTAGCATTAACAAAAGGACATTTTAGATATTTTAAGTTGTAGGTGTTAAATATATAGTAGTCACTAACATTAACATAAGGACATTTTAGATATAATAAGATATAGGTGTTAAACATATGGTAGTCACTAACATTTACGTGCCCGCCATGTATGGGTGTCAAACGGGTCGGGCCGGGCCAACCCGGAACCGGCCCTTCTATTTTAACTGGTTTGAGGGTCGGTTTTGGCGCTAGACTGGTCGGACGGGCCGGGCCAAACAGTAAAAAAATTAAAACCCACCCTAATCCGGCCCACTTAACCCAACCCGGTCAAACCCACCAAAATCCGGTCAAACCCGGTTAAAAAATAGGTCAAAACCGGTCAAAAATATAAAAAAAAAAATTCTTTCAATATACATTACATATACCCACCTATATACATTATAAATACGTTAAATAATATATATACACTATAAATATAGTATATACTACATTAGAATTTAAA
>NW_025829481.1:0-1138 GCF_002878395.1 Capsicum annuum | reverse complement strand
TGAGGCAATGGAAAAAGTTAAGTTGATTAGGGAAAGGTTGAAAACTGTGCAGAGTCGTCAGAAGTCATATGTGGATTTTAGAAGGTGATACCTTAAGTTTGAAGTTGGTGACCTAGTGTATCTAAAAATTTCACCCATGAGGGGGGTGAAGAGACTCGAAAAGAAGGGGAAGCTTAGTCCCCGTTATGTTGGTCCTTACAAAATTCTTAGCCGTGTTGGTAAGGTAGCTTATGAGGTCGAGTTTCCTTCTGAGTTGTCCTCTGTTCATCCAATATTCCATGTCTCCATGCTTAGAAAGCAGATTAGCGATGTTGTGGTAGTGGATTCCTCTGTGAGTGCTGACATTTAGGAAAATCTTTCTTTTGATGAGATTCCTGTTGAGATTCTTGATTTCAGTGTCTGAATACTAAGGAACGAAGAAGTTCCCTTAGTCAAGGTGTTGTGGTGAAACCAATCTGTTAAGGGTGCAACTTGGGAAGCTGAGGCGGATATGCGATCCAAGTACCCGCACCTATTTTCTGCAAACTCCAATCAAGCCAAAGTTACCGTTGGTTCCTAAATCATGCACTTTTCATAAAAGTTACAGTAGTTCAGCTGCCATTTATTATATGTTCATCTATAGTTTCTTGAATTTATGCATTCTATACTGCATTCGAAGTGAGAAACGATGTGGTAATGAGTGTAACGAATAGTTTCAGCTATATGCTCTATTCCCTATCTAATCTTGGCATGTCTAGCATCATTCGAGGACGAATGTTTCTAGGGGGGATGATGTAATACCCCGAGAATTTTTGGGTGAACTTCAAATGATCATAACTCCTCATACACAATGATCTGGGTGAGATACTATATCTCAACGGAAAGATATGAGAGTCCTCTTTCTAATGAAATCAGTTTCATCCAATTTAGATATCGGAGTAAAATGTTATGGTTGATCTACTTCAGACTATCAAAATAGTCCACCAAAGGACAGATTCGAGAATTATTTAATTTTTAGGGGCGTTTTGGTCATTCCCCTTTACCTAAAATCCATCCAAACCCTATATTAAAGCTTATTAGAAGCATTATATGTTATATTTCATCAAATTCCCTAAAAAAGAAAACCCTAAGCTCCTAAATCCAACTTCAAGAACCTCCA
>NW_025829480.1:0-1528 GCF_002878395.1 Capsicum annuum | reverse complement strand
TCCCTAAGTTCCAAAACTACATAGCCAACGTAGGTATGAGATGTCACTTATTACATAGGACTGACATACTCAGGGATCACCCGTTAGTGTATTTAAATGTATAGGACTAATCCGAGGGGTCACCCGCTAGATTAGAAGTGACTCCATAATAGTTGTCTTTACCAGCGGCGTGGTACTAACACCCTTCCAGTTGGGGTTACAGGTTGGACCCCAGTTAGCTTAGCATGGGGCATGTCGGTTAGATGAATACATCCCACAGTTTTAGTTACAAAATTAGGGCTGTCAGATACAGTCAATTCAGCTCAGTAGTATAGATTTAGGACTGTCTGATACATTCACTCCTTATCATTATAAATAGACTCCGGGATCACCTACTAGACAGGACTGATCTCAACTATGGTTATTCAGTAACGGTATCATCAGATTTAGAGATGACCTGCTAGATAGGACTGACTCAGATTTAGTTACTCAAATACAGTATGGAACTCAGCTAGTTTCATTAGATTCAGGACTGTTAGATACAATCACTCATGTTATCAATTATATCAGTTATCAAAACTTATGTTATTAGCATTCAGCTTCAGGACTATTAGATACAATTAACTAGGCCAGTTCTTCATAATTAGAACTGTCAAACACAGTTATTCATGTATCAGTAGCATAGTATTAGACCCTCAGTATTCATAAATACAATCTCAGTTTCTCACTCATTAGTGACTAAGATGTCAATATCAGTAGACTGGGTAGTCAGAACTCAGCATTCAGTCTTATGATGATCTCAGTTATAGTTACGTATAAATGCATGTATTCTCACATTTATGTTATTCAGTCAGTTAGTATTGTTCATGCATATGAACCTATTTTATTCAGCCTACCTCACTTGTATACCAGTACATTCAAACTACCAATGTATTTGCGCTATGGTGTCTTATACCATAGGTTTAGAAGTACGAGCTCCAGAGCATCAATAACATCCCGTTCAGCAGTCAGAGTCAGCTGTGAATCCTCATCCTTTGAGGACATTATGATCATATTACTATTTTAGTTTTCAGTTTATTTTAGTAGTTGGAGTTAGTTGGGGACATGTCCCATCAACTCTTTATTCGAATAGTTTAGAGGCTTTCAGACTACAGTATGTTCAAACAATTATCTCAGTTGTTTTGGTATTATTATACCATATTTTTCAGTTATGTACTAGTATTGAACCTTATGGTCTTTCATCTCATGTTTCCGTATTTATAATATTATTACTATTATTTAGTGCTCAGTTTACAGATACTAGTCATGGGTTAGCTTGTGGTCCTTCGGGGTCATGGACACCGTGTAGCATTCTAGGTACTAGATTCGGGGTGTTACATGGACGTTATTTGTTGCTGATTATTATATATTTGAGTTCACCTTGGCCTAAGAAACCAAGATCTACAAGAAAATCCAGATTTGGAGTTCATTTGGTTAGGGGTCAAACTTTGGTCAACTCTTAAATAATCATCTTGTTCTTCCATGTTCATCAAATCTTTCTAAGGAAGAA
>NW_025829479.1:0-1502 GCF_002878395.1 Capsicum annuum | reverse complement strand
CTTTTGATACTTACTCTTTTGAAAATGGTTAATTGGAGGGACTTTTAAGAGACTGTAAAGGAGATTTTGTGTTTTGAATGTGGTTTGGTTGGTGACTTAGTTACTTGAAACTGGTTAAGTGTCAGGACTTTAAAGTGGATTATTTGTTTTGAATGTGGTTTTGTTGGTGACTTAGTTACTTAAAAAAGGTAAAGTGTAGGGACTTTAAATGAGATTTTATTTTTCAATGTGGTTTGGTTGGCGACCTAGTCACTTGAAAATTGTTAAGTGTAGGAACCTCAAAGGGGATTTTATGTTTTGAATGTGGTTTTGTTTTGATACTTAGTGACTTGCAAATGGTTAAGCGTATGGAATTGAAAGGAGATTTGTTTTTTTTTTTGAATGTGGTTTTGTTTTGATACTAAGTCACTTGAAAATGGTTAAGTGTAGGGACTTTAAAAGGAATTTTTTTTATTTTTAATGTGGTTTTGTTTTGATACTTAGTCACTTGAAAATGGTTAAGTATAGAGACTTTAAAGGAGATTTTGATGTTTTCACTGTGTTTTTCTTTTGATACTTACTCTTTTGAAAATGGTTAATTGGAGGGACTTTTAAGGGACTGTAAAGGAGATTTTGTGTTTTGAATGTGGTTTGGTTGGTGACTTAGTTACTTGAAACTGGTTAAGTGTCAGGACTTTAAAGTGCATTATTTGTTTTGAATGTGGTTTTGTTGGTGACTTAGTTACTTAAAATAGGTAAAGTGTAGGGACTTTAAATGGGATTTTATTTTTCAATGTGGTTTGGTTGGCGACCTAGTCACTTGAAAATTGTTAAGTGTAGGAACCTCAAAGGGGATTTTATGTTTTGAATGTGGTTTTGTTTTGATACTTAGTGACTTGTAAATGGTTAAGCGTATGGAATTGAAAGGAGATTTTTTTTTTTTTTGAATGTGGTTTTGTTTTGATACTAAGTCACTTGAAAATGGTTAAGTGTAGGGACTTTAAAAGGAATTTTTTTTATTTTTAATGTGGTTTTGTTTTGATACTTAGTCACTTGAAAATGGTTAAGTATAGAGACTTTAAAGGAGATTTTGATGTTTTCACTGTTTTTTTCTTTTGATACTAACTCTTTTGAAAATGGTTAATTGGAGGGACTTTTAAGAGACTGTAAAGGAGATTTTGTGTTTTGAATGTGGTTTGGTTGGTGACTTAGTTACTAGAAACTGGTTAAGTGTCAGGACTTTAAAGTGCATTATTTGTTTTGAATGTGGTTTTGTTGGTGACTTAGTTACTTAAAAAAGGTAAAGTGTAGGGACTTTAAATGGGATTTTATTTTTCAATGTGGTTTGGTTGGCGACCTAGTCACTTGAAAATTGTTAAGTGTAGGAACGTCAAAGGGGATTTTATGTTTTGAATGTGGTTTTGTTGTGATACTTAGTGACTTGCAAATGGTTAAGCGTATGGAATTGAAAGGAGATTTTTTTTTTTTTGAATGTGGTTTTGTTTTGATACTAAGTCACTTGA
>NW_025829478.1:0-1259 GCF_002878395.1 Capsicum annuum | reverse complement strand
CTTGTGTTGAAACGTGTTATAAACTAATAAAGAATAAAGAAGAAGAGTAGAGAGAATAGAGAGAGTATTTCTTATTTCTCTTGAGGGATGGGTATCAAGTGGGCCAGGCCGGGTCAACCCGAAATCGGTCCGTGAATGTTAGTCGGGTTATGGGTCGGTCCAAATCTGGGCCGGTTAAATGGGCCGGTCCAGTTTCGGACCCGACAATAATTTTTTTAAAAACAATCCTGAACCGTCCCACTTAACCCAACTAGGTCCAACCCACCAAAACCCGGTCAAAGATGGTTAAAAATACAGTCAAAACTGGTCAAAAACCCACCTATATACATTTTAAATACGTTAAACAATATATATATACTATGTATATAGTATATACTACATTAGAATTTAAAAAATATAAACACATATACACATATACACAATTACACGTGTAATCGTGTATACGACTATACGTTAGTTAAATATATATATATATATTACTCTAAATAAAACATATACTACAATATACACACACACACTATATATAGTTATACACTAATTTATAAAACATATACACATGTAAACGTTAAGTATATACGTCTATTGAAGATATATACACATATATAGGTACCATTCAATATATAAGTACTACTTTAAATAAAATATACCACAATATATATATACTACAATATATACACACACTATATATATAGCTATACACTAATTTATAAAACATATAAACATGTATATGTTAAATATATACGTCTATAGAAGATATATACACATATATACGTACTACTTGAAATAAAATATACTGCAATATATATATACTACAATATATCCACACACACACTATATATATATATATATAGTTATACACTAATTTATAAAACATATACACATGTATACATTAAATATATACGTCTATAGAAGATATATACACATATATACATACAATTCAATAGATACGTACTACTTTAAATAAAATATACTACAATATATATACACACTATATATATAGTTATACACTAATTTATAAGACATATACACATGTATACGTTAAATATATATGTCTATAGAAGATATATACACATATATATGTACCATTCATAAATACGTACTACTTTAAATAAAATATACTACAATATATATACTAAAATATGTACACAGACTACATATATAGTTATACACTAATTTATAAAACATATACACATGTATGCGTTAAATATAAACGTCTATAGAAGATATAAACACATATATACGTACCATTCAATATATAC
>NW_025829477.1:0-1404 GCF_002878395.1 Capsicum annuum | reverse complement strand
CACTCTTTAGCTTGCTTGGGAGCCCTCGATCAATTTTTGGTGCAAATAGTGCTCGAACCCGGGCCCACCTCCAGAATTGTGGGCTATAGCACACCGATTTAGCTCAAAAATGCTCCGTTCTTGTTGTTATACCCTT
Organism: Capsicum annuum; assembly: GCF_002878395.1. Classification (NCBI taxonomy): domain Eukaryota; kingdom Viridiplantae; phylum Streptophyta; class Magnoliopsida; order Solanales; family Solanaceae; genus Capsicum; species Capsicum annuum. Next base: position 1,268 of record NW_025829477.1, on the reverse strand, counting down.
TTGATAACCCAAATAGCTCCGCCGACCCCAACATCCCACACTAGGCCACTTCTCAGCCTTCTTGTGGGCCTAAATCAATTTTTTGCCCAAAATACGCTCAGTCCCCCATCCCACCCCCTAGAATCGCGGGCTATAGCATACTAATTTGGCTAAAAAATGCCCCATTCTTGCTATTTTTCTCCTTTAACCACCCAAATTGCCCTGCCGACCCCAACGGCCCACACTAGGCCATTCCTTAGCCTGCTTGGGAGGCCCCAATCAATTTTTGGCCCAAAACATGCCTGAGACTTGGGCCCACCATAAAAAATGAGGGCTATAGCACATCGACTTAGCCTAAAAATGTTCTGTTTGCGTTGTTTCGCCTGTTTGATCTCCCAAATGGCCCTACAAAATCCAATGACCCACACTAGGCCGCTCTTCAGCATGCGTAGGGTCCCTCAATTGATTTTTGGCCCAAAACATGCCCGAGCCCTGGGCTGGCCCACAGAATCGTGGACTATAGCACATTGATTTGGCTCAAAAATACCCTATTTGTGTTATTTTGCCTATTTGACCACCCAAATAGACCCACTGACTCCAACGGCCCATACTAGGCTGCTCCTCAGCCTACCTAGGGGCCTTTGATTGATTTTTGTCCCAAAAGATGCCCAGACCCGGGCCCACCCCTAGAACCGTAGGCTATAGCCCACTGATTTAGGATGAAATTACCCCGTTCACACCGTGTCCCCTGTTTGACCACCTAATTAGCCCCGTCAACCTTAATGGCCCACACTAGGCTGCTCCTCAGCTACCAAAGGGCCCTTGATCGATTTTTTTCCGAAAACACACCTGGCCCTGAGCCCACCCAAGAAACGTGGGCTATAGCTAATGGATTTTTCCCTACGCCCTGTGCCAGACCGCAGGTACAAAGAGCATTTGGCAAACAACTTTGTTTTCTCCTATTTCATCTGGGCTTTGTTTGTAGGGTTTTCTCTTATAATATAAATACCCCTTATGTACTTTTTAGTAGAAGATACACACTTTTGATACTCACAAACATATTTTGATTCCAGGATCCGTCTTTTATCTTAGGATTTTCTTGTATTAACTTCAGTTGATTAATCAAGTTATGATTTTGGGATTTAATTCATCTGATCATTGTAACTTTATCTAAGCCTTCAATCTTGAATGTTATTGATTTTTGCACAAGTATGAGCAGCTAAAAACCCATAGCTAGGGTTAGTCAAACCCTAGCTGATTGAAGAAGTAGGGGAAGTGTGATTGTTGAA
>NW_025829476.1:0-1931 GCF_002878395.1 Capsicum annuum | reverse complement strand
AGACAGACGCAATTTCTTGTGTCAGTGTATTCCTACAACACTGGATTCGATGTCTCAAGTAATGCTCTTACCGGTAAAATCCCTGAGAAAATTGGCCTTTTAAATGGAATCCCGTTCCTGAATCTCTCACATAATAATCTTACCGGGCTGATCCCAAAGACTATTGGCGAGATGATTTCACTCGAGTCATTGGATCTCAGTTACAACCAATTAACAGGTGAAATTCCAGTGACATTGACACTGTTGAATTTTCTCGCGTATCTCAACTTGTCTTATAACAATTTGAGCGGACGGATTCCAACCAATCCACAGTTTGACACTTTGTATCAAGATGGAACCGCATATGTCGGGAACAAATACTTGTGCGGTACTCCTGATGGGATGAACTGCAGCAACAACTACAGACCCTCTACCAATGAAACAACGGAGAACAGATACGGTCAAGAAAATGTCCTTTTTGTTCTAGTTATATTCTCGGGTTTTGTAACAGGAATATCTGGTGTATTTCTGCTGTTATATTTGATAGATGACAACTGGAGGAGCAGGTATTGGAGGGCGGTAGACAAAATTGTGTCGAAAATAGTGAACTGTAAGCTATGATATGTACATATACTAAATACTGCACTGACAGCAGTATTTTGAGTCCAAGTTCACTTTGCATATTACAATGCACACTCATAACGGTAGCGTCTAACAAGCATAAGTTGGGACTCAAACCCCATTTCTTACCGTCACAAAATGCTTGGTCTCTCACATCGTCATCATATCGTCATGGTGCATTGATACAATGTTATGAACGAGAAGAGTCATCGAGAAGGTTGATTAGCTGAAGCAACAAGATATCGAGAAGGAAGCAGCAGTTAAATTTGAAAGTTAGTTCTGTTCATCTCAGTTAGTTAGACAGTTATCGTTTTGTTACTGCTTTGTTAGCTGTAGTTTCTATTCGATTACGTGATGTATTATAAATAAGAGATGTAAGATACAATTGAACTCATTCATGATAATACACAAACACAATGTCTTACCCTCATAGTGAGATGAACTCGAGCCTTATAGCTTATCATTATGGTACACTGGAAGTAAACCCGATGTCTTTGTCATCGTGTATCAGGCTCAAAGCTAACGATGGTCCCTCAAGCCGGACTCACCCACAGACCATCGTCATCACCAAAGTATGCATCATGAAGTGAAAATACATGCTCGTGCTTAGTGTACCAACAACACTTATAACCAGCATCGTCAAGAACTTAATATCATAAACATGCTATAACGAAACTGTTATCGACAATGCAGATTTAGTCGTTCCACAGTACAAATACAGGACAGCAGGGAAACCTAAAACATAAATCAAACCACTTCTTACAGTATTAGATAAGTATACAACAGAGAAATTAACATCGTTTACAACTTCTGTTCATGGTACACGTTTCACTATTTTTAACACAATTCTGTCTATCGCCCTCCAGTACCTGCTCCTCCATTCGTCCTTCATCAAATATAAGAGCAAAAACAATCCAGAAAGTCCTGTTACATAGCCAAAGAATATAACTAAAACAAACAGGAAATTTTCTTGATCATATTTTCCTTTTATTTTTTCGGTAATAGAAGGTGTATGGTTGCTGCAATCCATCCCATCCGGAGCACCACATAAGTATTTGTTCCCAATATATGTTGTTCCATCTTGATACAAAGTGTCAAAATGTGGATTTCTTGGAATTTTTCCACTCAAATTGTTATATGACATGTGGAGATGTTGGAGAAAATCTAACAATGTCAATGTCACTGGAACTTCACCTGTGAAATGGTTGTAACTGAGATCCAACGACTCGAGTCAGATCATTTCACCAATAGTCTTTGGGATCGTTCCGGAAAGATTGTTACGTAAGAGATTCAGAAATGGTATTCCACTCAAAAGGCCAATCTTTTCAGGG
>NW_025829475.1:0-1276 GCF_002878395.1 Capsicum annuum | reverse complement strand
CTTTGAGTAGAATTATTTTACTTGAAGAAGACATACTGCATCATCTGGAGGGTTAAAGAGATCAGCCTCCTTAATATTGGTGTTGCTTTTTGTAGCCAACCACCTAAACATCCTTGGATGAGAAACCTCATCCTGGTAATCCATTAACTGCTTTCGGAGGGGAGGAATGACTTCAAATTCCCAAGACTAAAAAGTGTAAATAGGAAGCAAGAAAAAAAAATCATAATAACTATATCCAATATAAATTATGGATGAGTAAAATTAGTGATTAATTTTACCATGAAAGCCCAAGGAAAGCTGTATAATGTGGTCCTCTTTCTCTTTCTGACTCTCCAATTCCTTTTCTTTCTCACCTTCATTTTCTTCATCACCATCTACGGACCCTTGTCCACCTCCCTTAATGTTGTTTTCACATCTCTCCTCAGCTTCACTTTTTCGTGTCTGAGATTGTTCAGGAAGCTCCTCCGAATCCCTCTGTACTATAGCCTTTTTTTGAGTGGTCAGACGTTGATCCACTTTCACTTTCTTTTCTTTTGGGAGACATATTTTACCTACAGACAAAGAAAAACAAAGATTACATTACAGTTGATGTATGCATAGATTTTAAAAAATACATTACAAACACCACAAATACCGACACACCAATAGCCACCACCACAAACAGCACCAACCAATGCCAACAAACAAACAAACACCACAAATACCGACACCACCACAAACCAATGCCACCACCGGTGCCACAATGATGACCACAAATACCACCACCACCAACACCACCACCATCTAACTATACCACGACAGTCAACGGAACACTGCAATGAAAACTAGGGATTTCTCGAGTTCTTCCTACGATTTTACCATCAAAACTCAAAATTGTAAACCCATTCTCAAAGATAATACAACTAAAAGTTTTATTTTTTATCATTAACTCAATAGCCCTTATTTTTTAGAAAAAAGAATAAATATAAAGATCTTCTCGAACTCTGTTGCCTACGAAGACAAAGAAAAAGACTGATACAAGCAAGAATGATGTCAAAAATAACACCTATATGGTCGGAAATAAGAAGAAAATTGATCTGTTATGGAGGGTTGAGAAAATTTGTTGAGTAGTTGTTGTCTGTACTGTATTGTTGACTGAGAATGAGAGAGAAAGAGATAGACCTCGAGATTTGAAATGATGAAACGTTTTGTATGGGTTGATTTGTATTTTGGAAAAGAATGACAAGTAGTTTTGAAAATGTTAATTTGGTCTGAAATGATCTTAATTATTTTAAAA
>NW_025829474.1:0-1035 GCF_002878395.1 Capsicum annuum | reverse complement strand
CCCTTTTTTGCATTTTTTCCTACTCTATCCTATTAATTTATCTTATGTTAAATTAAATATTAAAAATCTAAAAACCTCTTAATTTCCTCCATAATTGATATATTAATATATATCTATAAAGGATAAATAAGACAAGGATGATGTGACACCTCTCTATGGCCACCATTCCTATTTATCCTTTTTCTCATTTTTTTGAATTTTTTCCACCATTGTTTGCATTGATCAATTTGTTTAATAAATAAAAAAATTATTATATTTATTATATTCAATTATATCTCATGAGTTACAAAAAAACCTCCATCCATTTACATTCTCTATTTAAGTAACATATCCCTTCAACTTTCTTCTATCAAATTCTTATGACTTGAACAATCTATATATAGGCAATGGTTTACTCAGAAGACAACATTGAACTTTGTACTCATGATAAAAAAAAAACTAAAAATTGAATCCATCAAATATAAATTCTGAATTCACCTCTTCAGGGTAATGCACCATGTTCTTGAGGTCTTAGACTATGCAAGTAATCAAGAACATGTATATCACCTCCCTTAGCTTCTAAACAACAAAATTTTACACCTGCTAACTGCATTTGTTTTTTATTCAAATTGTAAATATCTCCTTTTATTGGATTTGGTAAAAAGTAAAATCATAGAGCAATTATGTACACATTTTTCTATGGATTCTTTTGTCACCTTATTATTTTCATATGTGAATTGTGTTATATTTCAATACTATTTTGTTAATGGGAAAAAAGTTCCATCTCACAGATCGTGTAGTTAGTTTTCAAATCTCTAAACATTATTTTTTAAAATGACAAATCTATATACATCTAATGTATTTCATATTTGGTCGAATCGACTCTCGTAGAACAAAAATGCAATAAAATTTTGAGACGTAAAGAGAGTGAAAAAAAGGTTACACTACAAACATAAAAATTGTTCAGCTTGTTCAATTGGTTTTTCCTTCCAAAGAACAATAACTTTTCTGTCTTCTCTTCTGCCCAAAGAATACTTCTTGCTTCTCTGAACAATA
>NW_025829473.1:0-1995 GCF_002878395.1 Capsicum annuum | reverse complement strand
TAATATTTTGGAGAACTTGAACATTGATATGGAAGATAATGAGTTGAGTGATGCCAATAATGAAGTGAACGGTAATGATCCATAGGATGCAAGTAAAGGTTGTGATACGACTATTCAGCATGATGAACTATCAAAGAAAGAGAAGCGTACAATTATTGCTAACCTTTTTGGGACTGGTATTTTTTCATGTTTATGTTATTTTTTTTCAACTTAACTGCACTTTTTTAGTTGAACAGTTGAAAATCTATCTTTTCTTAATGGGGAGTCACTATGCTTACCAGCACATTGAAAAGAAAAAAGCAAAACAAAAAAAAAAGCAAAACCAAAAAAGGCAAAGAGTAATAGAGTTATGTTGGACTCTTCCTTTTTCTATTCCCTTCTTGTAAGTCCTTACTGAGTGTTCCATTGAACAATGCTACATGTGGTTTGTAGTTTGTACCAGGTCTAGTAATCACTTTTGTGGTAATACATGAATACCTGTTCTCTCTGTTTCCAACTATATTTACCGTGTCAGTTGTCTCTCTTGTCTAGATAACAAATGCTTGAATAGAAACTATATGTACTATATGAATTTGTGTTTATTGGGATATGGGGAGTTTTGTGTCTTCTCTTTCTCAATGCAATTACTTCACTTATAAAAAAATGCATTTAGTTTCTTTTTGCTTTCTTTGGAAGTGTTTAGAAAAAAGAATGTGCGGGATACAAGCTGTGCGAAATACTAGGCTTTATTGGTCCGCTTTCATGGATTATGGCCTTGCAAGTGATTATTTCCATTGTTGTTCTCTAGTCACTTCATTCTGTGGCGGCTTTTTTGATACGGGACAGATGACCATCTTATCTTTTGGTGACATTTTTGGAGGCTAACACATAGAGGCTCCAGACTTGGTCACCTCGAGAATACAAGAACATGCATGGAGGACTCGTTTCGAGCATAACTTAAAGCAATCTCCCATGTGGAAGATTGCTTGGAGCATTTAAGGTTGAGGACTCACGGTTTTGGATCTTAATTAAGGGCATTTTGGACATTACACATGGTGTATTTACACACCATGGCCGCCCCTCTCATTAAGGGCAAAGTGGTCTTTTTATCTTTATTTGTAATATATTATAAATAGGCCCCCTTAGTCTAATTTTCACTAGATTTTGAATGATGAATAATTGAAAGACATACTTTCTCTCTTTTGAGAGTGTAACACCCTTAGTTGTAGGGCTTGGAAAAGCCATCCTTAGCATAGGTCTTGGAAAAGCCAATATTGATCTTTGTTTGGAAACGGTAGATCTTGAGGTGAGTTCAATTACCTTGGTGGTCACCGTAAGAGTGTGGTTTTGATTGTTACATTCATTAGGGGTTAGTGTTGAAATACACTTGGTTCTTAATCTTGTAATAATCTTGGTCTCACTATCTATCTTTATTTTCTTGCACATTGTGTATGTGTTGTGTAGTGGACTGTTTTGGGGTCTTCGTTGAATCCAAAACTTGTATTATTGTTGTTCATCTTGTTCATCACATTTTGTAGCTGTTTTGGTGTTAAAATATACTCTTGTATCTTGTATTCTTGTTGTTGGTAGCAAATCCGAGTGTGGTCTCCATCTTGGTCCTCGAATTCTTAAGATTAGTGGACTGATTTGGTGTTTTTTTCGTGCTTCCCTTGTCTTTCCCGTATTATTTGGTATCAAATCATGGCTTGATTTTGTTCCCACAAGATCAATCTTGGGCTTGAGACCTTGAAAACTACAAAAAAAAAAACTGAAATCTGAAAATTCCAGAAACAGTCAAATCTGCCACCTTTGTGTTCTTGGCCGAAAATTGCGTTCTTGTTGTGTCTTGGCCGAGATTCGTTTGTTGTATGTCTAGATCTAGTAGTGTTCTTGTTTTTTTTGTTGTTTTTAGTGTTAGTTTTCTTGTCCACTAACACTTTGAGTCTAGATCTAAACTTGAGCTTGAACTTGTTGAATTTGTAGTTGTCTTGGCCAAGTGTTGGAGATATTGTTATT
>NW_025829472.1:0-1017 GCF_002878395.1 Capsicum annuum | reverse complement strand
GTCACCCTTTTGTGCTGACGTGACACCTTTATTACATAAAATGAGGCTCACATCAAAGGTGCCACATCAGCTAAAAAGGCTGACAAAAGGTGCCACGTCAGTTAAAATGGTTGACAAAAATACGCTAAAATTTAGTTCGCGGGGTAATAGGACCCCGTGAAGTTAGAATGTGTCGTAGCAAATTTGTTTGTAGTTCAGGGGTACTAGATGCTTTACTCTTAATATTACAATGAATTTATAAGAAAGATGTCCATGTTTTAAATGTCTCTTCCTTGCTAAAGTTACCAATAATTTCAATATTACAATGACTTTATAAGAAAGATGTTCACGTTTAAAATGTTTCTTTCTTTCATTAAGCGCCAATAATTTCCCTCATAGACCTTTATACGGAACAGGAAATGAAGTTGTGGGCTCCAAAACAAAAAATTACAAAAAAGGAAACTTAAGGGACAACTTAATACTAATATGCTGTTTTAACCTGACACGTATTAAGGGACAACGTTATACATCGTAACAAATAGGGACTTAGTTTTGGCAAACCAAAATGTAACTAGTGCTAGCTATGGATTCACCACGATTTGTAACTTTTGATACAAAATGTATATATATATCGAAAATGCTACTGACATATCAACAATTATTATGTTTGGGCCCATAATTTTGATATTTAATGTATTCAATATTGAAAAAGCTACTAATATAACAGCGAATGTTATATATTTTTTTCCTTTTCCAGAAGAGAATATTAAGGCTTCCGTAATATGTTGACACATCCAAGGACCATACGGACCCTGTTACTTCAAGGTAATTACAAAAGCTACATCAGCTAACTTCATTTTTTAACTTCATTTTTTCGTGGAATATTCGAACTTTCCACATTCGTATCAGCAATCGACAACATTATGAACTTACGTGCCCCTGATTCAGATTACTCATCTGCAGCACTATGGCTAATTGCGATACGTCTTTACAGCATTTGCTATTTTTATGACTCTATATATCGTGTCGCACGCAATT
>NW_025829471.1:0-1005 GCF_002878395.1 Capsicum annuum | reverse complement strand
AATAATAATAATAATAATAATAATAATAATAAGCAAAACGACGTCGTTTTAAATTATAGAAACAAAACGACGTCGTTTTAATTTCCAGATCAAAAGTCCTCCCAGTCAGCTCTTTTAATGACATGGCACCGTATAATTGGATTACATATCCACGTAGGCGCAAGTGAAACTCACGCATGGAGGTTGCAAAATCGTAGGTCATATTTGTTCAGATTTTGAATAGTTAAAGGTTCTATTTGTGCACAATTAAAGTTTAAGGTCAAAGTTATAATTTGGTGTCAAGTTTAGGGTCATATTTATGTATTATACCTTCACAAAAATACCCTTATTATTATCTACGGAAAAGAGACAAATATACTCTCGAATTATAATAAACGGTATGAATGTACCCTCTGTCATACTTTAAGTACAAATATGCCCCTACCATTAATAAAATGATACAGATATGTCCCTCCCACTAACGATAAGGGCATATGTATATCTAAAGTATGACAAAGGGTATATACATATCATTTGTTATAGTTCAGGATATATTTGTTCCTTTTTTATTTTAATTATTTTATCCTAAATAATTATCTCAAACCCACTACTCGACCCAATAAACCCATTTGGAGGGAGTGGAGATTAGATCGGAGGTAGCCAAAACTAGGGGTGTGGCGATGGTTCGCCAGTAGGGTGTTTTCGGTTCGACAGAGATGGTGATTATATGGTTTTGATCGGTGGCGAGTAGTGTTTTTCTGATAGAATTTCGTTGGAAATAGAAACATGAGGGGTTTAATTTATTTGATGTTGTTTTTCGATATTATGAGTTAATGATGTTTTTTTTTAAATTGGTAGTACTAGGTGTTACTATATTGTGTATATCATTATATAGGGTTGAAAAAAACACATCTATTAGATAGACGTTCCTTGAGTTTTTATTGAGACCGGATTGGATAGTGGTTTATTGGATTGGGTAATAAGTTTGGGTTAATTAGTTGAGATAAAATAACTAAAATGAAAAAA
>NW_025829470.1:0-2129 GCF_002878395.1 Capsicum annuum | reverse complement strand
GCTCAATCTAGAGAGAAGGACAGGCAGGCAAAGAGAGCCAAAACACCAAACTAGAGCTACAGTTAGCAGCAGAGCGGTAATTGGAGTAACAAATAGAAAAAGAGAAAGAATTAGGGTATCGCATAGTCTACAGCTAGTGCTACGAAGTATATACCCCAGTCGAGCAGTGCACCCAGAATTGTCAGTCTATTCAGGGGTCGAGGATGCAGGGTGCACAATCACAGAGAAACGTAGCTCAGGCCTCTTGGTCATACCCACACTGTGGAAGGTGCGGGAGGAATCATCCAGGGAGATGTCAGTTTGGACCTATGGTGTGTTATTGTGCGGCCATCCAGTCCATATCTAGAGACACTGTCTGGCAGCAAGGGGTAATGTTGGAGGAGCTAAGTCGCAAGCGAATTATCATGCACCACCATCACCTCAGAAGGGCACCACTCCAGTTGGTGCAAACGGCCACAACTAGTATATGCCTTAACCAACCACCAGAAGGTAGAGGCCTTACCCAATGTATTTACCGATACGTTACAAATCTTTTATCGTGATATTTGTGTATTACTTGATGACCCCTTATATGGATGTTCGTTTTGGGTTTGATCCTAATGTGATTGTTGAACCTTTCTCTATTTCCACTCCGGTGGGAGATACTGTTGTAGCTAGAAGGGTGTATAGGGATTGTGTTGTATCTATTTGTAGCCGAGATACTGTGGTAGACCTCATAGAGCTTGAGATGGTTGACTTTGATGCTATCTTAGGAATGTACTGGCTCTATTTATCTTATGCCATACTAAATTGTAGGACTCGAAGAGTCACTTTTTCTTTTTCGAATGAACCTTTCTTAGAATGGGAGGGGCATTCCTCAACACCTAGAGGGAACTTTATATCTTATCTCAGAGCTCGTAAACTTATCTCAAAAGATTTTTTGTGCCATCTTATCTGGGTTAAAGATTCTAATAATGAAAGTCCTTCTCTTTCATCTGTCCCAGTGGTAAATGAGTTTCTAGAAGTCTCTCTAGATGATCTCCTGGGAATTCCACCTGATAGGGAGATAGATTTTGGTATTGATTTATTGCGAGACACCCATCCCATTTCTCTTCCGCCATACAGAATGGCTACTGTAGAACTGAAAGATTTAGTGTTTCACCCTAGGATGCACCTATACTTTTTATGTGAAAGAATAATGGTTCATTTTGTATGTGCATTGATCAATGCCAATTGAATAAGGTCACAATGAAAAATAAATATACTCTTCCTAGGATTGATAATCTTTTTGACCAGCTTCAGGGTGCTAGGTGTTTTTCAAAGATAGAACTTCGTTTGGGATACCATCAGTTGAAAGTTAGAGATTCAGATATTCCCAAAACAGCTTTCCAAACAAGATACGACTATTAGGAATTCTTAGTCATGTCCTTCGGGTTGACTAATGCCCCTACAGCTTTCATGGATCTAATGAATAGGGTCTTCTGTCAGTTTCTAGACCTGTTCATCATAGTTTTCATTAATGACATCTTAGTTTATTCTAAGAGTGAGGAGGACCATATCAATCACCTTTGAATTATCCTTCAGATACTCAGAGATCATAAGCTATATGAAAAATTCTCCAAATATGAATTTTGGATAAGTGTTATTGATTTCTTGAGGCATATTGTGTCTAGTCGCGTGATTAAGGTGGATCTCTAAAAGGTCGAGGCAGTTAGAAAATGGAACAGACCCATGAATCCAACCGATATTCGGAGCTTCTTACGTTTGACAGGGTACTACAAGAGGTTTTCATATAATGAGTTATAGGTCCTACTATATATCAATTGAAATATCTTTGAATTAGCTTTCCAACAATACCAATTTTGCCTTACTCCAATACTTGAGCGAAAAGTTATCCCCATTTTCATGAGAGGCAGTAAGGGTGTGCGATGGGCAATGTGCCGCCCAATCAAACTTGTGCAATTGGGCGTGCGAAGCATACTTAAATGTCTGCCATAACGTGTGCGACACACACCTTAAGGTTTTACATGGGTTGTGCGCCACATACCTCACTTCCAAGTGCCAAATACATCCCTATATATGTCTATAACACGGTGTTTAATCCCCAATTATCCAAAATACTTTCACTTTCATCAAATATTGGTCAAGAA
>NW_025829469.1:0-4236 GCF_002878395.1 Capsicum annuum | reverse complement strand
ATTTGGGTAGAAAAATTGAAAACTCAACATCCAATTAATGAATGCCACATCATCATCAACCAAACGGCCAAATTGAGTTCCTAGTTAGATATTCTATTTTATAATTTTTGATTCTAGTCTCTTATAAGTTAATTCTATCCCTAATTAGTAATCTAGTAAGTACCTACTAGTTTGGTAATTAGATTAGAGTCTGTTTGTTTCATGTCTTTGATTTTTGTGTGCTTTTCTCATTTTTAATTTGTAGTAATTTTGTTGGTACAAGTCCGTGCATCATTTTATTTGAGTCTTATCAAACAAAAATCAATTCCGGACCAAGGATTATTCACTACTTAATTCACTTGCCGAGTATTGCCAAGTTTTCAACACTTATGAGACCAAGTGTGAGGTAAGATACTAGTGTGAGTGTGGTGAGACTTTTGAACTAACATGTTTGTTAATTTTGTAGGGTTTGCTTTTACTATTTTTTGGCTTTTGTTAGGTACATTTGAGATGGAATCCAAGGGTCCCACATCTCAACCCTTGGGTAATGATGTTTTGGGAGTCTTGATGGCTCGGATTGAGACCTTTGCCCGAGATATAAAGGGTAATATAGATGCTATAAAGAGATACATAAAGGGTGATATGGATGCTATGAGGATTGAAATGGTATCCTTGATGGGTGGTGTAATTAGAATGAAAGCAAGGGTTGTTGATAGATTAATATCCACCAAAGCCTCCACAAAATTCAAACCACTAAGTCCCAAATCCACTTTACCAAGGACACCACACTCTACAAAATCCCATGCCATAAATCCAAATACATCACCAATGTAATCCAATGCCTCCGACCCAAGATCCACTAAACTGAAATTACCCCATACATCTAAGAGAAGATATGGTGATAGAATTCGATCATGATGAGGTCAGTTTTAAAGATGGAGAGAAGCTTAATATTGATATGTCAAGAAGAGTGTGAAGAAAAGAAGGAAAGGGAAAAGGAAACTACGGTTAGTGAAGTAGAAAAGGGAAAAAAATGCTTGATTGTGGATCTTGTCCACAAAGAACTTGTGTTACTTCCTAACCCAAAAGTTAGCATTTCACCTTGCTTTGATTCTTCTTATGTGAAGGTACTAGATGAAATGATAATCAAGAAGGATCTAAAAAGAGTTCCACATAAATTCATGAGAAATGAACTAGAGACTCACTTGACCAAGAACGCCAAAAAAATGGACTGTCCAAGCCTTACCCGAGGTGACTTTTCTACTCTCAACACTTTTTTGAACTCAAAATATTGTGATTTAGTGTCTAGAAAAATGGTTTTGGGTTTGCAAGTGCATACCTCTTTCCTTAGTAACTTTTCTGTTGTGAATAATGATCAAATTTCTCTTAAAACTAGTTCAGTACTTGAGCACGAAAATGGTATGTTTGAGAATTTCCAAGTTATTAATGATGCTTGTAATGATATTAGTCTTGTTCATAGTGGCCTTGTGTATGTCAAAGTTGTATGTAATACCTTGAATGATTGTGAGAAAATTAGCCTAATAAAGGGAGTGGGTCATCTCGACTTACACCCTTATCTTCTATTTTCATTTGATCTCAAAATTCCTTTGGGATGTGGGTGGAATAATTTTTAGTCATGTTTATTTATTTTTGATATTGATGCTATTCATGTCTTTGGTATCCTTTATGCTAAGACTTTTCTGTCAAACATAAAGAATCCATGGATCTATTTCAAATGTGAACAACCTTTTCTTGTTCGTGGTTGTAATGTTACCATGGAACTAATCTTGTTCATGATAATTATGTGTTTGGGAAACTTGTGAATAAAGCTGTGTTTGATCTTAAGGGAGAAATTTTAGGTTCCAACCCCTTTGTCTTGAATGATAGATTTCTTATAAGTGTACTTCCATGGAGTAATTATGAGCATGATTGTCTAGTAAAAGGAATGGTTATAGTTTTCTTAGATCCTTGTCTACTTCTTCCATTTGACCCTGGTATACTATTGGGGTGGGGAAGGATTTGTCTCGGATTGCATTCCTCTCGACTTGATATCTATCTTAGCCATGTCCTTTGTGATGCTTGTATTAACTGTTATATGATTATAGAAAAGGATTATTAGTTGTATTCCAAGAGTGTGCCCCCTTGGAGTGATGATATAATTTTGGTACTAATGCTAACCCTCCTACCAAGAGGATTGTGTGCTTATTTTCTTCTCTCTTCGGTTTTTCAAGATGTGAATTTGAGGACAAATTCCTTTCAAGATGGAAAGGATGATACAAGCATGAAGAGCTCAAAGAGTACAAGGTATTGTGGAAGTTTCAAGCTTGGTATTTTACAAGTGATTGAAGATCTTTTGGAGCCTTTTCAAAGACTTTTCCATGTGAATAAAGGGGGAGGGACCTTAAACTCAAGAGGATCCTCTTACTAAGGGTATGATGGACTTTTTACATTCCAAAATAAACTCCATAGGCACCCTTTCCTAAGCCCTCATTAAGGGCATTCTAGTCTTTTTTTTATGTAGTAGTATAAATAGACATTTTTAGCCTTTATTCTCATTATCTTTGATGAATATTGAAAGAATACTCTTTAGTTGATAGCTTTAGTCTTTTAATTTAGGTGTAGAATCTGAAACTTGAGGGGTTTTATACATTTGGAAGGTTTTTCACTTTTATTGAACTCTTGGCAAGAAAGGTGTAATTGAGGGAGTGTGAATTCCCTTTGGTTCACCTAAGAGTGAGGTTCGATCTTACATTGGTGATGTGTGTTTTAAGGTTTGATACACCTTCTAGTGCTATTCATTGGTGGAAGTGAGGGTCTCTCTACTATCTTTACTTTATGCATCTCTTCTTCATCTCTTTTCTTCTACTTGTGTTGTTTTTCCTTGTGTGTGCTTGTTGATTTTTGTGTCTTTAGTGCCTATTTTCGGTTTTAGTAGTTTATTCTTGTATTATACCACACTCAGTCCTACTAACTTTTTTTTCTTATTATACCCTTGTTAATACTCATTTTACATGACGCACTCCTATGATAGCTAGCCTTAACTTAGATTTTTTGCTTGAGTTGAGGTGCACAATGACCAAGGAGGAGCATGGCTAAAATAGGTTCATTATAATATAAATGGGAAGGTGAATGGTGAAGCAATAAAAATAGGATTATAAGCTAAAAAATAGGGATCAAGGGATATCATTTGCACATGGAAGGTCATTTAGGCTAAAAGTGGACTAAAATAAAAAATGGCCTATGATCCTTTCCTAATTGACTATCCTTCAACCTAGGTAAGACTAACCAGACAAGTTTTAAATTCAACACACAAAGGGAACTATGTAGTATCCAATACACATATGGAACAGAGTCAATATTACTAAATACTACTTATCCTATTTATATAATTTTTAGCAAGTGATTATCATGTCCCAAATTCTAATGCTATAATAAGATCCACAATGTTCAGACATATATACAGTCACACAGTTCTAAAACATAAAATTTTGGAGGGGTATCAAAAATCAATCAAAACATGAATACTTCCGTAGATACTTAAAAATCTCCTAATTAAACAAAAACAAACACATTACGAAGCAAAACACAATATGACATAAATTCATCCTAGAATGTTGGTTCTACAATAATACAATAGCCAATAAGAAAAGAAGTATGGCAATAAAAACCCGAGGTAGCATGGTATACCCACCCCCAATAAAAAACTATACATTGTCCACAATACGCTAAAACAAAATAAAACAGGGGGAAGTGAGAACATAACTTGGACGTACTAGGTGCCCTAATCAGGATCATCCTAGATGAGAGTATATTAGCTGGGGGAAATGGTGGTGATAATGATGCACTACTAGATGATGCACCCACTGTTATAGATGGAAGTCTCTGCCTATCGACGAATGTAGTCTCAAATGAATTATGTCTGCCCAATTTTAACGGCCTGGTCATATAGAAAATTAGGATCCTGCAAGTATTTTATGTGACCTATCTTGGACCTAACCACTGGGACCTCCTTATCATCTTTCATGAAGAAATCAAACCATCTTTATATGCGTGGAGGTGATATCTTGACCACAAGGTGTATAACTGATGAATTGGCTTCTATACAACTCTCTGACAGAGAGCGTACCTCTACTTATAATATATCAAACTCTTCTCTCATCTAGGCTAGATCTGATGTATCTAT
This sequence comes from Capsicum annuum, assembly GCF_002878395.1. Classification (NCBI taxonomy): domain Eukaryota; kingdom Viridiplantae; phylum Streptophyta; class Magnoliopsida; order Solanales; family Solanaceae; genus Capsicum; species Capsicum annuum. The sequence continues at coordinate 74 of NW_025829469.1, read as the reverse complement.
ATTTATGAATTGGACTATAACCCATCTCTCAAACTCATTGACTTGTGTCTATAAATAATCATATAGCTCAGGCA